>NW_017671611.1:217495-240346 GCF_001879085.1 Nicotiana attenuata
AAATGCACCGCGGCCGCGCGGCTTCCAGCGCGGACCGCGCGGAAATGACCGCGGCCGCGCTGGGGGCCTGCAACACCTGGACCTGCAACCATCTGATGTTTCTAGCCTAAGACCTCCCGGGACCTACTCAAAACTCACCCGAGCCCTCGGGGCTCCAAACCGAGCATACATATAAACTCAAAACATCCTACGGACTCATCCGTGCGATAAAATCCCCCAAACAACATCATAATCATCAAATTAGGCCTCAAGACCCAGGATTTCCTTCCAATTTTCATAAAACTTCAAGTTTAGAGTTTTTAGTCCAAAACACGTCAAACGACGTCCAAATTCAACCAAACTTTACAGAAAGTACTTAAGCCGTATATAAGACTTGTACCGGGCGTCGGAACCAAAATACGAGCCCGATACCACAGTCTTTTAATCAAATTTCATTTCCAATTTCCTTATTTATTTCCATAAAACAATTTCACACAAAAATTCATTTCTCGGGCTTGGGACCTCGGAATTTGATTCCGGGCATACGCCCAAGTCCCATATTTTCCTACGGACCCTCCGGGACCGTCAAATCATGGGTCCGGGTCCGTTTGCCCAAAATATTGACCGAAGTCAAACTTAATCAATTAAAACATCAGAATTTATTATTTTTCTCACAAATTCATATTTAAACGTTCCGGCTACGCGCCCGGACTGCGCACACAAACTCGAGGCAACCCCCAAGTGAGGTTTTCACGGCCTCAGAAATACAGAGCGAGTAGAAATACAGGTGATGACCCTTTGGGTCGTCACAGTTTGTGGTTGTTTTTATACAGTAATTTGGTTTTTAACGGTAAAAGGTCTATTCTACTTAAGTTGTTTTCAAAGTGTTGTCTGCACCTTGTTAGTCAATTCCTTCTTAGGCATAATGTTTAACTGCACATGTGTTCTTGAAGTATCTTAATCGTTTCAACTCGCTACAGATTGATTTAATTAGATTACACGTATACTTATTCTAACATCTTTGCTCTTTAAATTATATGCACAATTTTAGTCATTCTATTTAGAAATTGTTTGATAAACTTGAATAGAAAAGAAAAATGTACAGTATGAATTATGGGGCAGTTAAATGTGTTGGTACTTTTTCCTTATAACTTTTGGTCAAGCACTTGAAATTTGCTGGTTCCATGTTTATGAACGTTTGCCTTCTACACTTGGCAAATAATTTTTTCTTTGAGCCCATAAGTTTCGCAATTTACTTGGTTAATCATAGAGGAAAATTTACAATCAACCACTGCAACTCTAAGATAACATACTCTAACTTATAGTATATATACCACTTCTTCCCCGCACTTATTCGCATCTTTATCTACTGCCTTTCTCTACTATAAATATGTTGTAACTGATGTCTTCTCATACGACTATGTGTACTATGTTTTCTGTATGAAATTAGTATGTCCCATATACTGTTGTGCTTTAAATTGTTTATTTGACAATAAATAATATGCCATCAATTGGATTATACAAAAAAGTGATTGCGTAAATCTTCAGTAATAGGGAAGTATGTCCTTAATCCTTTGTCATGTTTTCAAAAGTAGAATCTTGCCGGTTTCTACGCTTAAACAATTAAATAGTAGCATACATGTTTGAACAGTTTCAAATGTGCTAATTAATGTTAGGGTCATTGTATGTGTGAACAATTGAGTTGTTACTTCTCTGAAGTTGCTATATTTTGTTGTTCTGGTATGACGTGTGTCTTCACAAGTTATTTTTGTTTCCACAAAGGAATAGAGATTATAGAACGTGTGAAGCAGGGAGTTCCAGCACTCTGAAATGTAGTGATTAAGAAATCCAAATCCAACTTTTACTAAAAATTCCTAACTGTTACAAAAAATTTCAAAGTGTATTTTACGTATATTTGCTGCTCATATTTGTAATGTGGGAGGGTTTGTTCTTGCAATTTTACAGTTATCGTTATATTGATAAATTGGAAGAAAGACTTAGTATAAGTGAAATTACACCACTAACTACAGAATGGACTTGCAAAGTCCAGACTGCAGACAAATTTCGGCCGCGAAACAGCAGAGATCAGCAAGTTCGTTTTCAGACAATAATTGTCCTGGATGTAAACGTAATTCAAGTTACAACTATAATTGTAACATAACATCTTCTCCCTTGTACTCTTCCAATAATTACTGCGTTATCGATCTTAATAACGTTGTAGGAGGAACAAATTTGTGTGATACTCTATGGTGACGACATTACACGATGTGATAACTTGTTCGAACTTTTTGAGACGTATCTGATTTCAACTGCCAAGGTTAGAAATCCGCAACCTTATTAACTACATATTAGCCAATTTGAATGGATCGTCGATAGATTCACTATTGTGGAGTCTATCCCAAAAATAATGAAAAAGAGGCACTGTTACCTCCTCCATGTAACGACCCAAGTTCGCCCTCCGTGAACATGTCGTGACGGCACCTAGTCTCTACAACTATGTAAGCCTAACGGGTTGCAAAAGAGAAACAAAATGCGGAAAAACTAATAAAAATTGATGAGAAGAAACATAGAAGCGTTTAAGATGCCGCTCGGCATAAACCAATACAAGATCTTGAAAACTAAACAACTCCCAGAACCCGCAAACTCACGAATCACAAGCTATGGATACTACATAGTGTTCTAACTCCGGAATGTCTAAATCAAAGAAATACAGAAGGGCTATAACTACAAGAGAGAATGGAGAGGGACTCCTCGATCTGCGGACGAGGCAGATGTACCTCGAAGTATTTGGAGAATCACCTCGCCTCAAGGATAGTAGGGCTGAGTCGAAGAACCTGGATCTGCACACAAAAAACATGTACAGGAAAGGGCATGAGTACACCACAGCGGTACCCAGTAAGTGCCAAGCCTAACCTCGGTCGAGTAGTGACGAGGAAGGTCAGGGCCCTACCGGCCATATACATTTATATATAAGGAAATGTAACAGTATGAAGTAACACAGTATAGTAATAGGAATAACAATAACTACAACAGAGAGAAAAATCACAGAAAGAATACAGCTCAACACAGAGATAGCAACCGGGGATCTACCAGGATCCCGTCTTGTAGCCCCTAAATGTAAATATCTAACAAACCGGGGTTCTACCAGGATACCGTCCTGTAGCCCCCAATTACAAATGTCCAGCAAACCGGGGATCTACCACGATACCGTCCTATAGCCCCCAAATGTAAATGTCCAGTGGATCTCCCGAGTGTCATCCCGTAGTCCAACTCATAGTGCGACGGGGATCTACTGGAATCCCAATCCGTAGTCCCCAAATGTAAATACACAGTACTGGGGGAATCTACCGGGTGCAGTCTCGTAGTTCTATATAGCTGAGTAGGGGGATCTACCGGAATATCAATCCGTAGTCCCAAATAAACAAGCAAGGGGGGATCTACCGGGAAATAGCCTGTAGTCCCCAAGTAAACACACAGCAACAACACGAAGAATATTCAATTCAATCCAATTTCATACCAAGGTAAACAGGTATTTCTAACCTAACATGTTGCACAGAATTCAGATAAAGCAGTTTGAGCAAGTAAAACAATTGAGTCATTTAGACATGCTTTCCTAAGCTAACAGTAGGCTTAAATTTCAAGCAGTGTAAACAGGGAAGAAATACATAATTATAGTTACTTAATGAAAACAAGATTTTCAACAATTAGGACATGTACGCACTCGTTACTTCACCTACAAGGCATTTCATATATTAACAATTTTAAATCCTAAGGGAGTTCACCCACACAAGGTTAGGCAAGCCACTTACCTCGAACCAGCTCAATCAACTCGATATCACGTTCTTGCCACGAGTACCTGACTCCAAATTGCCCAAATTTATTCAAAGTAATTGCATAATGTAAATATAACTTCAAGTAACTAATTGAACTAATTAATTCGAAGCTAATTCGCAAAATTAGGAAAATTGCCAAAAAGGTCCCCCGGGCCCACGTCTCGGAATCGGGTAAAATTTACAAATTCAGAATCGTCTCACTCTCACGAGTTCATATATACCAAATACACGAGAATCGGACCATAAGCAACCCCTCAAATCCCCAATTCCATGTCTCCAATTTCAAACCCTAAACCCCCAAATTTAACCCTTATTTCCCCTATATTCCTTGCTCAAATCAGTAGAAAATACCATAATAACGAGTTTGGGTTCAAAAATCTTACCTCCTCGAAGTTCTCTTGAATCCTCTCTCAAAAACCTCACAAAAAGCTCAAAAATCCGGATGAAAATGGTGAAGTAAATGGGCAAAAAGCGCGACTGAACCTTTATATAGGTTCTGGCCCAGGGTTTCGCACCTACGGTCCCAGGTGCGCATATGCGAGATTTCATTAATTGCACAGGGCTGCACCTGCGCTTCTTCTACCACACTTGCGGTTTCGCAGGTGCGCTCAAACTATCGCACCTGCGAAATCTGGCTTCCAAGAGCATAGCCGCATCTGCGGCTCCTCAATCTTTTCTGCGATCACGCACCTGCGGTCCCCTAACCGCAGGTGCAGTTATGACAGAACTTCAGCAACCTTTAGATTTCTCCTAAGTCCAATTCAACTTCCGTTAAGCACCCGAAACTCGCCCGAAGCCCTCGGGACCTCAACCAAACATGCCAACCAATGCTAAAACATCATACGAGCTTATTCTAACCCTCGAATCACATCAAACAACGCTAAAACCACAAATGACTCTCCAATCCAAGCCTAAGGATTTCCAAAACTTCCATTTTCTGCTTTCGATCAAAAAGCCTATTGTCACGACCCAAACCCCGCACTGGTCGTGATGGCGCCTCTCGTGAAGAGGAGGCCAGCCAACTAACCCAACTCGTCTTTCCAAAAATAATTTAATCATGAATAAACAGCTAAAATATGACTTAATAATATTAAGTAGCGGAAATACAACCCAACACAACCCTAATCGGGGTGTCACAAGTCACGAGCATCTATTAGAGCATAAATACAACTACAGGGCCTGAAATATACAAAATGTGACTGATAAACAAAAGGAAGTAATGCGGTGCTGCGAACACTGGCAGTCACCTCGCTAAACTCTGATAACTAGCCTCCGATCAGCTCAAAACCCGCTATCGGGTGAACAAATACCTGCATCTGCACACGAGGTGCAGGGAGTAAAGTGAGTACTCCAACTCAGTGAGTAATAAGGGTAAATAACAACTGAGCAGTAAGAAATCACGTAAAGCAAACCATTATGCTATATGGGGACAGTGAAAAACCCTTTGAGAGAAAGCAGTGAAGCTGTAAAAATTTTAGAAATATCTTAGCTCAGTTTAAAACCTCTTTTGAAAATGACTTTTTCAATAGTATGCAAACGAATGCAATTCAAATAGTGCAGATAAGCACAGAAGTCCGCCCCTCGGGCACCACACTTCATTAACAGATAATGTCAGGCAATCCGGTAGATATCACATGAAGTAGCACAAACAACAGGTAAAGGCAGGCAAATAAGATAAAGTAAACACACAGAACAGTACTAGTACCGCTGTGGCGTGCAGCCCGCTCCACATACCGCTGCGGCGTGCAGCCCGATCCGTTTATCGTCGACGGCGCTCACTAGGGATGTGCAGACTCCGGGAGGGGCCCCTTACGGCCCAAGCACAATAATAAGCCATTTCGTGGCATCAACTGGGCCCTCGGCCTCATATCAATATCAATATCATACCGCTGTGACGTGCAGCCCGATCCTATACTCAGTCCAAAAATCACATAAGCCCCTCGGGCACAATCGTATAGAAATATTCAGCCCAAACTTCATTAAAAATATTAATTAGGTTTCAAGTTTAAGAAAAGGTGGCTGAGTTTGCAAAACAGTATTAAATACTAGGACTGAGTTCAATGATATGCACAAATGGTAAGAAACCAGTAATAACAATCCCTGAAGGATTCAATCAATTGGCACGAAGCCCAAATATAGCAATCAGCTCAATTAAAATGATGATAAGTGAATTTCAGTCAAATACGCAGTATATTCATCTACCGGGACGGACTAAGTTACAATCCCCAACGGTGCTCTACCCCACACTCGCTATCCGGCGTGCAAGTCACCTCAATACGGCAATGTGATGTGCAAATCCAGGGTTTCAAACCCTCAGAATATCATTTACAATCATTACTCACCTCGAACCGGCGAAATCTCTAGCTCGCGATGCCTTTGCCCCTCAAATCAGCCTCCACGCGCGTCGAATCTATCCAAAACCACAACGAATACGTCACAATATGCCAATGGAACAATACCCAATCGAAAACAATCGAAAATTATTAAAAATCTCAAAATTGGAAAAACCCGAACCCCGGGCCCACTTCTCGAACATCAGAAAATTTAACATCAACAGATTCTTATCTCGCCACAAGTCTATACATGTAAAGATTACCAAAATCGGAGTCCAAATGACCCCTCAAATCCCCATTTTAACTCTCTTAAGTTTCAAGCCCTAAACCACCATTTTAACTCCTTAATTCCTTGGTTTTTCAGTCTAAATTCATGTAATAACACCTTAGAATTGTGTTTTAGACTCAGAAATCCTTACCTCAAAGAAGCCCCTTGATTTTTCTCTTCCAACTCGCCCAAATTCTCCAAGTCCGAAGTGAAAATATGAAACCCTTTGAAATTTCGCGAAGGAGAAATAAAAATAGCACTGACCAGTCATTTCCGCATCTGCGGCTCCTTAGCCGCATCTGCGACTTCCGCTTTTGCGGTTAAGTGATGCTTATGCGGAATAAACCGCTTCTGCGGTGACAAGACCGCATCTGCGGCTCCCGCATTTGCGATTCCATTTTCGCATAAGCGGTTTCCCCTTAGATTTCCAAAATCCGCATCTGCGGTCGCTTTGTCGCATCTGCGACTCCGCAGATGCGGTCGCCCTACGCGCACCTGCGATCCCTGCCGCTTCTGCGGTCCCACTTCCGCAGAAGCGAAAATACCAGAAGCAGCAGTGATTTTTGATCCTTACAAGCCCAAAACTTCCCGTTAGCCATCCGAAATCACCCCGAGGCCCCCGGGACCTCAACCAAAAGCACCAACACCTCCTATTACATCATTAAAACTTCCTCCAATCATAAAAACACCTCAAACAACACTAAAACCATCATTTCCCATCGAATTCAAGCCTAAGTTCTTTAAAAACTTCCGAAATACGCATTCGATCAAAAACCTAACCAAATCATCTCCGAATGACCTGAAATTTTGCACACACATCCCAAATCACATAACGAAGCTATAGCAACTCTCGGAATTCCATTCAGACCCTCGGATCAAAATCCCACCTATCAACCGGAATTCACCAAAATACTAACTTCGCCAATTCAAGCCTAATTCTACACCGGACCTCCAAAATTACTTCCGATCACACTCCTAAGTCACAAATCATCCCCCGAAGCTAACCGAATCATCGGAACTCATATCCGAGCCCTCTAACACAGAAGTAAACATCCGTTGACTTTTCCAAAACAAACCTTCCTTAAAGAGACTAAGTGTCTCATTTCCTTCTAGAACCAATCCAATTCAACTCATTCACACCCAACACTGATAATGAAGCATAATGAAATAGAAAATAAGGGAAACGGGGCGGTAACTCACGTGACGACGGGTCGGGTCATCACATCCTCCCCAACTTAAACAAACGCTCGTCCTCGAGTGTACCTAGAGTTGTCCTAGAAGCCAACCAATAGCTGAAAGACCTTACCAAGCATATATCTGGGGGTGATCCCACGTCACCCTATCTCATATAGGTCCGACAACACCTTTTAACTAAAATTACACAATCCAATCTAGCCCATAAACCATAGAACCACATTTTCACTTCTGAAACCATCAATATGATTAAACCTCACACCTATACTTTGAATAGACCCAAACTAGCTGTAGTAACCCATGCCTGCAACCTCCAGTGCAATTATCCGATATACCACGTAACTCAAACATATGTAGCGATAACTTCCATTCACAGCAGCTGCACACAACACCCGAATACTAGTAAAAACCTCTTATCAACTAAAGTCTCGTTCCAACACTCCCATATACTGCCAATGATAATGAAACACGCAGTAAACCATAACCATCTCTCAGATAAGTCATCCACAAGGTTACTTCTCCTTTGGCAAGGACCATAGCAAATTCCTGAACCGAACCTCGATATTTACCCATCAAACATGCTGAAATCGAATCCGTTTGTATTCATTACAGGCCCCAACGATCTCATCTACTCCAACACAATTACTCTGGTGACATGACACACCAAGACAGGCTAAGGCCACAACTTGCGCAGTCCGCGCACCAATAAGCAACAATCCGAACATACTCACATCATGAAACTGACTCAAACAAAAGAGCCGTACCGCAAGCTCACCAATATCATTACATCACACGGCTGAGAACCCGTCTCACATCATAGAAATAGAACACACAAATTTGACCCGCAAGGTCATATTTCCACACAGCTTTGCTGCAACGCGCGATCCTATCCAAATACCGCTCCACATGAAACACCTCAAGTCACTATGCTCAAAATCGACAACCATGCTCAATTGATGTCTGGAACCAAAGCAAATCATTACACCCACGGTGAAACAAATAACATACACCGCGCAAACCCGATAGAACATAACTGGTACGTCATTCACCGAGCAATCTCCCAATTACTCTTCCGGCTCGAATTCCACTATGAAACCCCAATGGAACCGCACCCTATGTGCCCATAACCAACAAATCATAACGTCTTGCAGCACAAAAGCAACTCATAGATCTCCCCAGATCACTAACAAGCTCACTAACGATCGAATCAACCTATCCCTCAACAATACAATTCGGGGCCAACCAAGCCGACTCAAGCTAGAACACGCATCCACATTGACCTGCCAACGAACTCATCATCAAGGAAGCCTGAAGCCGCTCCTTCCACTACTACAGCTCCTACCGGAGCCATACGATACGGTGCCCGGCACCAAATCAATACCGAAATCCACAACCCCACCCGGCAACAAGCCCGGCCACAAGAAACGCACCCGAAAAGTGCCTCAACACCGGAACTGAAACAATGGTAGAAACCACTGCACTGACATCTATCACAAAGGCCCAATTAAGAAAAACAATCCTTCCCAGCCGTCCATTGGGTCTTTGAAATATAAACCACTCTGCAAGAACATAATCCAATCCAAGAGCATTGCTGCAAAATACTTGTAAGGGCTCATTACCTCGAACACATACGAAGAATTAATCATATCCTTACCATACCGATTCGGTCTACTATCAAGCTATTCCATCTATCTAATTTCCCTTCTGATTCATCATCAACTTGATATTCCCCCTTGTCGTAGCACCACAGTTCCTCAACCCAGGCTCACTACACGAGACCCAAGCACAAGACCACACTGTCTAAGACCCATAAGCCACTGAATCCTCTCTCAAATATTCCCAGAAATACTACATTCCAAAATACTTTACTCTGAAGAACTTCCTGCGAATCTAAATCCGTTACCTTTACTTTCCAGATACTGATACATAGAATCCCATAATTAACATAAAATACCACAAGTCTTGACCTTTTCCAATGAAAACACAGTCTCTAACCACATACACAACCTTAAGACACCTGATTGTTACATGTAGAATCTTGAACACACTAAAATCATTCTCGAGAGTCATTTACTTCTTATTGAAACTGCAATTCACCTGATCAAACTAACATAACCACCCGTGCCTCATTAGCACTCTGACACCGCAGGATATGACCTCATCCTAATACAAACAAACATCTTCCTGCTCCATGCACCGAGCATTCCTTACCAACAATAACTTAAGACATCCTGTGATTCTCACACATCTACGAAGCACCATATAACCTTTGTCAAAATTTTGCTTCACTCGTGCCATCTGCGGCTTAATTTCCACAACCAGAACTGATTCGCCAGCATTCCTCAAACCGGAACCAACATAGCACATAACCGTACAATTAGCTAATCAATAGCAAACTCCCCAACTTGGCTCGAAGCCACATATCAAAACACTCCCAACAACTCATAACGCACATACTCCATTGCTGCCTTAATACCATAGTGAGATTAAACTCAATCCTTCATAAGCTTGTGGAAACACAAATCATCTAGATTTTTTTTAACTCTTCTGCAAATCTCGCATTCACTCACACAACAGTTAAGCCCACTCACTAGGCGATCCAATTTAGATGTCAACACATTTTCTTCACTTGTAAATGAGATCTTCTAATAGATAACATAAGGATCACACAACTTTAGAACACTCCGCAGGAGATGACCCACCTGCTTTGCCTCCAACTACCATTTATATATACCTTCCACCGTCCTAAACTGTACGCAGTCGCTTAGTCTTCCTGAGTCTGAACTCATACCGCAACATAAAATTTTTACTTCACTCTCAACTGGAAACATGAAAAGATTCTTCACGCGCCCATAACTCGGGCTATACCTCGAATCGCAATGGAATTCAAACACCTAATAGTTCTTCTATCATCCAGTAGACCTTCCTCATCACTTTCAAGTCACATAGATACATCTCGCAGCACTAACATACTCATCACATAGTTACCCAACCGTCACTCCCACTAATAGGGACAGTACCGAACATATAAGTTCAAAAACACTTGTTCACACAATCAGCACCTCGGTGCTCAAGCTATAGGAAAAGATCCGGCCTCAAGTCCTCCAGACTGGCCCAACATAAACTCACAGAGATTACATCTCGCCCCTCGATCGGGGAATCACAAGCCATCAAGCCACATCTGATACTAAGCGCTCATGTGCGCGTACGAACACGTGGAAGGAATTTCAAGAGTTTTTTTTCAAGCTGAATCAAGGACGCACGATAAGAATTCAAGAATGTAAAGTTTTTCTAAAGGTTCTGCAGCCTCTCGAGGATAAATACAAACGTCTCTGTACCGATCTGCGAGACTCTACTAACCTGCTCATGACTCATGAGACCTAGTAACCTAGGCTCTGATACCAACTTGTCACGACCCAAACCCCGCACTGGTCGTGATGGCGCCTCTCGTGAAGACGAGGCTAGCCAACTAACCCAACTCGTCTTTCTAAAAATAATTTAAACATTAATAAATAGCTAAAATATGACTTAATAATATTAAGTAGCGGAAATACAACCCAACACAACCCTAATCGGGGTGCCACAAGTCACGAGCATCTATTAGAGCATAAATACAACTACAGGCCTGAAATATACAAAATGTGACTGATAAACAAAAGGAAGTAATGCGGTGCTGCGAACGCTGGCAGTCACCTCGCTAAACTCTGATAACTAGCCTCCGATCAGCTCAAAACCCGCTATCGGGTGAACAAATACCTGTATCTGCACATGAGCTGCAGGGAGTAAAGTGAGTACTCCAACTCAGTGAGTAATAAGGGTAAATAACAACTGAGCAGTAAGAAATCACGTAAAGCAAACCATCACGCTATATGGGGACAGTGAAAAACCCTTTGAGAGAAAGTAGTGAAGCTGTAAAAAATTTAGAAATATCTTAACTCAGTTTAAAACCTCTTTTGAAAATGACTTTTTCAATAGTATGCAAACGAATGCAATTCAAATAGTGCAGATAAGCACAGAAGTCCGCCCCTCGGTCACCACACTTCATTAACAGATAATGTCAGGCAATCCGGTAGATATCACATGAAGTAGCACAAACAACAGGTAAAGGCAGGCAAATAAGATAATGTAAACACACAGAACAGTACTAGTACCGCTGCGGCGTGCAGCCCGCTCCACATACCGCTGCGGCGTGCAGCCCTATCCGTTTATCATCGACGGCGCTCACTGGGGGTGTGCAGACTCCGGGAGGGGCCCCTTACGGACCAAACGCAATAATAAGCCATCTCGTGGCATCAACTGGGCCCTCGGCCTCATATCAATATCAATATCATACCGCTGCGGCGTGCAGCCCGATCCTATACTCAGTGCAAAAATCATATAAGCCCCTCGGGCACAATCGTATAGAAATATTCAGCCCAAACTTCATTAAAAATATTAATTAGGTTTCAAGTTTAAGAAAAGGAGGCTGAGTTTGCAAAACAGTATTAAATACTAGGACTGAGTTCAATGATATGCACAAATGGTAAGAAACCAGTAATAACAATCCCTGAAGGATTCAATCAATTGGCACGAAGCCCAAATATAGCAATCAGCTCAATTAAAATGATAATAAGTGAATTTCAGTCAAATACACAGTATATTCATCTACCGGGACGGACTAAGTCACAATCCCCAACGGTGCTCTACCCCACGCTCGCTATCCGGCGTGCAAGTCACCTTAATACAGCACTGTGATGTGCAAATCCGGGGTTTCAAACCCTCAGAATATCATTTACAATCATTACTCACCTCGAACCAGCGAAATCTCTAGCTCGCGATGCCTTTGCCCCTCAAATCAGCCTCCACGCGCGTCGAATCTATCCAAAACCACAACGAATACGTCACAATATGCCAATGGAACAATACCCAACCGAAAACAATCGAAAATTATTAAAAATCTCGAAATTGGCAAATCCCGAACCCCGGGCCCACTTCTCGAACATCAGAAAATTTAACATCAACGGATTCCTTATCTCGCCACGAGTCTATACATATAAAGATTACCAAAATCAGAGTCCAAATGACCCCTCAAATCCCCATTTTAACTCTCTTAAGTTTCAAGCCCTAAACCACCATTTTAACTCCTTAATTCCTTGATTTTTCAGTCTAAATTCATGTAATAACACCTTAGAATTGTGTTTTAGACTCAGAAATCCTTGCCTCAAAGAAGCCCCTTGATTTCTCTCTTCCAACTCGCCCAAATTCTCCAAGTCCGAAGTGAAAATATGAAACCCTTTGAAATTTCGCGAAGGAGAAATAAAAATAGCACTGACCAGTCATTTCCGCATCTGCAGCTCCTTAGCCGCATCTGCGACTTCCGCTTTTGCAGTTAAGTGACGCTTCTGCGGAATAAACCGCTTCTGCGGTAACAAGACCGCTTCTGCGGCTCCCGCATCTGCGATTCCATTTTTCGCACAAGCGGTTTCCCCTTAGATTTCCAAAATCCGCATCTGCGGTCGCTTTGTTGCATCTGCGACTCCGCAGATGCGGTCGCCCTACGCGCACCTGCGATCCCTGCCGCTTCTGCGACTCGCTCCTTGCTTCTGCGGTACCGCTTCTGCGGTCCCACTTCCGCAGAAGCGAAAATACCAGAAGCAGCAGTGATTTTTGATCCTTACAAGCCCAAAACTTCCCGTTAGCCATCCGAAATCACCCCGAGGCCCCCGGGACCTCAACCAAAAGCACCAACACCTCCTATAACATCATTAAAACTTCCTCCAATCATAAAACCACCTCAAACAACACTAAAACGATCATTTCCCATTGAATTCAAGCCTAAGTTCTTTAAAAACTTCCGAAATACGCATTCGATCAAAAACCTAACCAAATCATCTCCGAATGACCTGAAATTTTGCACACACATCCCAAATCATATAACGAAGCTACAGCAACTCTCGGAATTCCATTCCGACCCTCGGATCAAAATCCCACCTATCAACCGGAATTCACCAAAATACTAACTTCGCCAATTCAAGCCTAATTCTACACCGGACCTCCAAAATTACTTCCGATCATACTCCTAAGTCACAAATCATCCCCGGAAGCTAACCAAATCATCGGAATTCATATCTCCCTCTAACACAGAAGTCAACGTCCGGTTGACTTTTCCAAAACAAACCTTCCTTAAAGAGACAAAGTGTCTCATTTCCTTCTAGAACCAATCCAAATCAACTCGTTCACACCCAACACTGATAATGAAGCATAAAGAAATAGAAAATGGGAGAAACGGGGCAGTAACTCATGTGACGACGGGTCGGGTCGTCACACCTATAAAACCTCGTCCGAATTACCTGAAATTTTGCACACACGTCCCAAATGACACAACGGACCTACTCCAACTTCCGAAATTTCATTCCGACCTCGATATCAAAATCTCACTATCGAACCGGAAACTTCAAAAAAATTCGACTTTCGGCATTTCAAGCCTAATTAAGCTACGAACCTCCAAACTACAATCCCAACACGCCCCTAAGCCCGAAATCACTCAACGAAGCTAATGGAACCAACAAATTTCCATTCCGAGGCAGTCTTCACTCCACTCCGACTACGGTCCAAATTCTAAAGCTTAAACTCTCATTTAGGGAATAAGTGTCCCAAAACACTCCGAAACTCAAAAGGAAGCCTCCCGGCAACTTACAATAGCACAAATAAGCACGGGGAAAGCAGTTAATAGGGGATCGGGGCATTAATTCTTAAAACGACCGGTCGGGTCGTTACATCCTCCCCCTCTTAAAACATTCGTTTGTCCTCGAATGAACATAGAGACATACCTGGAGTAGTGAAATGATGAGGGTAACGGCTGCGTATATCTTGCTCGGTCTCCTAAGTCGCCTCCTCAACCGGCTGACCCCGCCACTTAACCTTCACTGATGCAATGTTCTTTGACCTCAACTTCCGAACCTGCTTGTCCAGTATCGCCCTGGCTCCTCAATGTAAGATAGATCCTTGTCCAACTTGACTAAACTGAAATCTAACACGTGCGACGGATTACCGTGATACCTCCGGAGCATCAAAACATGAAATACTGGATGAACTCTTGCCAAGCTGGGAGGTAAGGCAAGCTCATAAGCAACCTCCCCAACACGCTGCAATATCTCAAAAAGACCAATAAACCTCGGACTCAATTTTCCTTTCTTCCCAAATCTCATAACGCCCTTCATAGGCGAAACCCGAAGCAAGACCCACTCTCCAACCATGTAGAAAGCATCACGAACCTTCCGGTCCGCATAACTTTTCTGTCTGGACTGGGCTGTGCGGAGTCTATCCTGTATCACCTTAACCTTCTCTAAAGCATCCTGAACCAAGTCGGTGCCCAATGATCTAGCCTCACCCGGCTCAAACCAACCCACTGGGGACCTACACTGCCTACCATACAAGGCCTCATACAGTGCCATCAAAATGCCGGATTGGTAGCTGTTGTTGAAGGCGAACTCATCCAGTGACAAGAACTGATCCCAAGAACCTCCAAACTCCATCACACACACGCGGCATATCCTCAAGAATCTGAATAGTGCACTCAGACTGTCCGTCCGTCTGGGGGTGAAATGTTATGCTCAACTCTACCCGAGTTCCCAACTCATGTTGTACGGCCCTCCAAAACCGTGATGTAAGCTGAGTACCTCTATCTGAAATAATGGAAACTAGAATACCATGCAGACGGACAATCTCCCGGATATTAATCTCCGCCAACCGCTCCAAATAATAGGTGGTACACATAGGAATGAAGTGCGCAGACTTGGTCAGCCGATCCACAATCACCCAAATGGCATCGAACTTCCTCGAAGTCTGTGGGAGCCCAACTATGAAGTCCATGGTGATTCGCTCCCACTTCCACTCCGGAATCTCTATCTGCTGAAGCAACCCACCCGGCCTCTGGTGCTCATACTTTACCTGCTGACAATTGAGGCACCGAGCTACAAACCCAACTATATCTTTCTTCATTCGCCTCCACCAATAGTGTCGCTCAAATCCTGATACATCTTCGCGGCACCCAGATGGATGGGATACCGTGAACTATGGGCCTCCTCTAAAATCAAGTCCCGAAGCCCATTAACATTGGGTACGCAAACCTGGCCCTGCATCCTTAATACCCTCTCATCACCAATTGTCACATCTCTGGCATCACCATGCAGGACCTTGTCCTTGAGGAAACGCAAATGAGGGTCGTCAAACTGACACTCCCGGATACGATCAAACAAAGAAGACCGAGAAACCACGCAAGCAAGGACCCGACTAGGCTCTGAAAGATCCAATCTCACAAACTAGCTGGCTAAGCCATGAACATCCATCGCTATGGGCCTCTCTTCCACTGGTAGATAATCCAAACTCTCTGTCCGGCGACTCAAAGCATCGGCCACCACATTGGCCTTGCTCCGGTTATACAAGATAGTGATATCATAGTCCTTCAACAGCTCTAACCACCTGCTCTGGCGCAAATTAAGGTCCGTCTTCTTGAACAGATGCTGCAAACTCCGGTGATCAGTATAAATATCACAAGGCACACTGTACAAATAATGACGCCAGATCTTCAAGGCGTGAACAATAGCAGCTAACTTGAGATCATGGACAGGATACTTCTACTCATATACCTTCAGCTGCACCTACCGTCCTACATCAATACCGCTCCTAGGCCAATCCTCGAGGCATCACAATAGACAGTATAAGACCCTGAACCGATAGGAAATATCAAAACTGGAGCTGTAGTCTAAGTGTCTTGAGCTTCTGAAAGCTCTCCTCACACTCTCCCATCCACTGGAACGGAGCACCTTTCTGGGTCAGCCTGGTCATAGGTGCTGCAATGGATGAAAATCCCTCAACAAATCGACGGTAATAACCTGCTAAGCCAAGAAAACTACGGATCTCTGTAGCTGAGGATGGTCTGGGCCAACTCTACACTGCTTCCATTTTCTTCGGATCCACCTTTATCCCCTCTCTCGACACCACGTGACCCAAGAATGCCACGGAATCCAACCAACACTCACATTTCTGAAACTTAGCATATAACTTCTTCTCTTTCAAAATCTGAAGCACTGTCCTCAGGTGCTGCTCGTGATCTTCCTGACTCTGGGAGTACACCAGAATGTCATCAATAAAGACAATGACGAATAAGTCAAGATATGGACGGAATACACTGTGCATCAAATGCATGGAGGCTGCTGGGGCATTGGTCAGCCCAAATGACATAACAAGGAACTCGTAATGACCATACCGAGTCCTGAAGGCAGTCTTCGGGATATCTGGCTCCCGAATCTTCAACTGATGATAGCTTGAACGCAAGTCAATCTTAGAAAACACACGAGCACCCTGTAATTGATCAAACAGGTCATCAACACGAGGCAAAGGATAACGGTTCTTCATTGTAACCTTGTTCAACTGGCGATAATCAACACACATACGCATATAACCATCCTTTTTCTTCACAAACAATGTAGGAGCACCCCAAGGTGATACACTGGGCGGAATGAAACCCTTATCAAAGAATTCCTGTAACTGCTCCTTCTACTCCTTCAATTCAGGAGAAGACATACAGTACGGAGGAATATAAATGGGCTGAGTGCCCGGCAATAGTTCAATACCAAAGGAAATATCTCTATCGGGAGGCATGCCCGGAAGATCAGCTGGAAACACATCAGAGAAATCCTGTACTACTGGGACTGAATCAAATGTAGAGGTATCAATATTGACGTCTCTCACATAAGCTAGATATGCGTCACACCCCTTCTCAACCATACGTTGAGCCTTAAGGAACGAAATAACTCTACTGGAAGTATGATCTAAGGTACCCCTCCACTCTACTCGCGGTACACTTGGCATAGCCAGCATCACAGTTTTCGCGTGACATCCAAGAATAGCATAATGGGGCGACAACCAGTCCATGCCCAAGATAATATCAAAGTCTACCATGCTGAGCAATAACAAATCGGCTATGGTATTAAAACTACTAAGAGCAATCAAACATAACCGATAAATACGGTCCACAACAAGAGAATCTCCAACAGGAGTAGAAACATAAACAGGAAAACTAAAAGAATCCCGAGATACGCCCAAATACGAAGCAAAATAAGAGGACGCATAAGAATAAGTGGAGCATGGATCGAATAAAATTGATGCATCTCTATGACAGACTAGGGCCCGTGATGACAAAATCGGAGGCTAGAGACTCAGTGCGGGCAGGAAGGTCATAGTATCTGGCTTGGTCTCCCCCTCTAAGGCGACCTCCACCTCCCCGACCTCTACCTCTAGCTGGCGGGGCAGGTGGGGTAGCAGCTAGTGCTGAAATCATAGCTTGGGAACTCTGCGGAGCACGTTGTGGCTGAGAAGTCTGTGGAGGCGCACCCATCCCTAGTCTAGGGCAATACCTCACCACATGGCGTATGTCACCACACTCAAAACAACCTCGCGGCTGATGTGGCAGTGGGAACTGTGCGGTACGGGTACTCAGAGACCCCTGAACACCTGAAACACTGTGCGAAGCCGGAAATGCAAAAGCTGGCTGACTCACAAAACCTCTACCATGTCGTACTCTTCCTCCAAAATAAGGGCTAGTGGATCACTCCGGTCTACGAGGTGTCCTCGCCTCTCTATACTCTCTCTCCTGACCTCGTCTATCCTCTCTCTCCCGGACACACCTATCCTCTACTCGGTGAGAGATCCTCACCACCCGCTGAAATGGGACCACAGGCTGTGTCGCCATGACACCTGGAACCTGACCAATGTGAACTCGATGCTCTGGAGTGGAGACGGCGGGAGTTTGGGTCCCTCCCCCGATCTGTGAAGTAGTTGGTACAACCTGAATCAGCCCCGCCTGAAACAATGTACCAATTATGCTTAGGAACAGTGTTAAGGTCTCCTGAAGTGCTGGAGTAGTAGTAGCAGTAGGCATATCAGGCGCCTACGCTCCAACTGGAACTGCTGGTGGCTCCTCTGTAGCAGCTCGCAGGGGTGCTCTAGCGCACCGCATGTGCGTCCTCGGCCTCTACCCCGGCCCCGACCTCTGACAGCTCTCGCATGGGGCGGTGGTGTCTGGTCACCTCAAGTAGCACGTGTCTTCATCGTATTTGAGAGAATGGAAAATAGAGGTTTAGGATTGTGATGTCAAAAATCTCGCACGACAAGGAAATCAAATGAAGGGGAATTTTCCTAATGGTTACATAGCCTCTCGTAGATAAGTACAGACGTCTCCATACCGATCCGCGAGACTCTAATAAACCAGCTTGTGATTCATGACTCCTATGAGCTTAAAGCTCTAACACCAGCTTGTCACGACCCAAGTTCGCTCTCCGTGAAAATGTCGTGATGGCACCTAGTCTCTACGACTGGGTAAACCTAACAAGTTGCGAAAAAGAAACAAAATGCGAAAAAAGTAATAAAAACTGAAGATAAGCAATAGCGTTTAAGA
This sequence comes from Nicotiana attenuata, assembly GCF_001879085.1. NCBI lineage: Eukaryota > Viridiplantae > Streptophyta > Magnoliopsida > Solanales > Solanaceae > Nicotiana > Nicotiana attenuata. The sequence continues at coordinate 236,540 of NW_017671611.1, forward strand.
TGCCGCTCAGCATAAACCAATACAAGATCTGAACAACTCCCAAAACCCGCAAACTCACGAATCACAAGCTATGGATACTACATAGTGTTCTAACTCCGGAATGTCTAAATCAAAGAAATATAGAAGGGCTATAACTACAAAAGAGAATGGAGAGGGACTCCTCGGTCTGTGGACACGGCAGATATACCTCGGAGTCTCTGGAGAATCGCCTCGCCTCAAGTATAGTAGGGCTGAGTCGAAGAACCTGGATCTGCACACGAAAAACATATGTCTGAAAGGGCATGAGTACACCACAACGGTACCCAGTAAGTGCCAAGCCTAACCTCGGTCGAGTAGTGACGAGGAAGGTCAGGGCCCTACCGGTCATATACATTTATATATAAAGAAATGTAATAGTATGAAGTAACACAGTATAGTAATAGGAATAACAACAACTACAACAGAGAGAAAAATAACAGAAAGAATACAGCTCAACACAGAGATAGCAACCAGGGATCTACCAGGATCACGTCCTGTAGCCCCCCAAATGTAAATATCCAGCAAACCAGGGATCTACGAGGATACCGTCCTGTATCCCCCAATTATACATGTCTATCAAACCGGGGATCTACCAGGATACCGTCCTATAGACCCTCAAATGTAAATATCTAGTGTATCTCCTGAGTATTGTCCGGTAGTCTAACTCATAGTGCGCCGGGGATCTACTGGAATCGCGATCCGTAATCCTCAAATGTAAATATCCAGTACTGGGGGAATCTACGAGGTGCAATCCTGTAGCTCCATACAACTGTGCAGGGGGATCTACTGGAATATCAATCCGTAGTCCCAAATAAACAGGCAATGGGGGATCTACCGAAAAATCGCCCGTAGTCCCCAAGTAAACACACAGCAACAACACGAAGAATATTCAATTCAATCCAATTTCATACCAAGGTAAACAAGTATTTCTAACCTAACATGCTGCACAGAATTCATAAAAAGCAGTTTGAGCAAGTAAAACAATTGAGTCATTTAGACATGCTTTCCTAAGCTAACAGTAGGCTTAAATTTCAAGTAGTGTAAACAGGGAAGAAATACACAATTATAGTTAGAAGTCTAGAGGTCAACTTTTTCCTCAATAATATATGTTCCACATGTGGTGTAAGGGAATCGAATCAACCAAGTCTGGGATAGCGAAAAAAATTCTGAGTGAAGAGATAGCAATCTAATGCATGAAATGACTACTGATTGAGGAGGTTTTATATTCATATTTGTGAAAGTTCTAGCTTTTATCACTCTTGACCTTCACTACGGAAGCTACTGATGTTGCCTATAGTTTGTGACGAGTAATTTTCATTTTGTTATGTAGATAGGGTGATTTTCGGTACAATAGCATGTACTATTTATACTTCCGGATTTAACTACTTCAATAAATTATACCATTGTTAGATATTAAGTTTTATTTGTAAATTACATCAATTTCTAGTAAGTATGTCTTCTGAAAATATAGAATGAAAAGAGACATTGAGAGAGAAGAATCAAGCAGAAGAAGCATATAACAATTTATGGCAAAAAATAAAATACCTTTCATCGATTTAATGAAATCAGAGACATTCAGGAAGAGTATAAGAAAATAATTAAAGTAAAGGATTTGGCAATGAAGAATCAAGAAACTGGCAGAAAAAGCAATACACGTGTCTGTAGGAGAGGGCAAAAAGAAGCAATGACCAATGAGAGATAGACAACTTAACGGTATAAACTATAATATACTTTTGGTACAAACTTTTATTGCTATGGAGATATTTCATGTTGTGTGTGTTTATCTACTAAGATTGAGGACAAACAAAAAAGATGTTTTAGCGGGCTTACTGTGGAGTGTAGGGTAATTTAACATAGTATAACTTTGTTAGTTTTGGTGTGTATACGTCTTTGTACATTGAATATAATGTGTTACAAATTTGATGAACTTATAAAAGAAGTGCAAGATGCCAAGTACAAACCAAAAATTTGAGGGAGAAACATATCACCTAAGCATGTAATCTAGGCTGAGTGCATTTCAAACATGTAGTGCTCTTGCGTGCAGAGTAACACAAAATAGCCATTAATGTTACATGAATGAGACTTTGTGTCTGATTATATCTTCTCCAATGTTTAACGAAATGTGAATTATTCTTATATGTTGATTTAGATTGAGACTGATTATTCATCAAAGAAAGGTTGAAAAGAGTCTCATGACTGAGGTATCTATTTGTCTCTTGAGCAATACTAGCTACCACAATATATCTAAATATTAAGAATATGCTAGAACTTTACCTTATCCTCTTCTCTAAAGGGGTATAACTTGACACTTGGGTATGATACTCTATAGTTTATTTGGGAGGATCCTTGATTTGTGTCCCTCTCTCTCTCATCTTATGCTAATATTTAAATTCTTGCTATGGGACTTTTATCAGTTAATGTTGTTTTTTCAAAAATGTTTAATTTCTTACTCTCTTTTGGAATAGGAATGGAGTTTCTTTGAAGGAACAAAAGGATGTTTCCAGCCACGAACAATCTCAGCACTACTCTATATGGCTCTTAATTGGACTATGTGATTTCTTTTGCTGTGGTGTAAACACTGATATTAACATGACGGTTAGGAGATGCCCGCGAACAAGCGATATGTTTGGGTTTGATTTTGCAAGTGTATTATAAGGAAAGTAAAAGAGAATGGAATACTTACTCAGTTCGATATGAGACTGAGGAGTGGGGACTAATATATAGTTTTCTATGTTTGTCAGTATCTTAGCATTACTGTATATGGCTCTTGGTTGGACTATGCGATTTCTGTTGTTCATGGTATAATCCTTGATATTGACATGATGGATAGGAAATGCTCGTGAACAAGTGATATGTTTGTGTTTGATTTTGCAAATGTATTATAGGTAGAAGGGAATGGAATATTTACTTGGTTCTACATAAGACTAGAGAGCTAACATATACTCCAGTTCCTATGTTTATCACTATTTATTAAGGGTAGAAATATACGTCTATGTGTGGGGAACTGAGGTTATTTTAAAACTATTTGTTGCTATACTTCTCAATCCTATATAAGATGACACACGACCAAAACTGTATCAGCATTCAAGTTATTGGGCCCGTGCTCAGCACGGGCAACACTCATCTGGTAAGATAAATAAATCCATACATGGCCGGCTGCAATTCACTTATTACTCTTAAACCCAATAGACTTTCACTCTTGCCTTTTATTCCTTACGTGATTTTATCAGAGAGGTATAAGTATCATAGTTCTTAATTACAAAATTCTAATTGAATTTAAAGTCCAAAATATTAGGAAAAGTTCTTAGTAGGACAATTTTATCCGGCGGGTAATAATGTTTTGCAGTAATAATTTAACTTTCTAAGGATATAAAAGTCTATTATTATTTTGAGGATATTTTTGTCTTCTAACATATAACATTTTAATATTCGTGCTTTTATAATAATATAGATATAGATATAGATACTATAACATGTTTAATATTCACAAAGTTCTACTCTCCTCCGGCGGGTAATAATGTTCTTAGTATGACAATTTTACCCGGCGGGTAATAATATTTTGCAATAATAATTCAACTTTCTAAGGATATAAAAGTCTATTAATATTTTGAGGATATTTTTGTCTTCTAACATATAACGTTTTGATATTCGTGCTTTTATAATAATATAGATATAGATATAGATACTATAACATGTTTAATATTCACAAAGTTCTACTCTCCTCCGGCGGGTAATAATGTTCTTAGTATGACAATTTTACCCGGCGGGTAATAATATTTTGCAATAATA
>NW_017671611.1:240356-254662 GCF_001879085.1 Nicotiana attenuata
CCCCCCCCCCCCCCCCCTTAAATTTGTATTAAATTATCATACTATATTATAAGTGGGAAGCCTCAAAGATAAAATTGAATTACTATATTACCCATTAAAAGTTAGCGACTAATTTACCCTTCAATTAAACACTTACTTTTAATTTTTTAGTACTAAAAAGTAAATTTATCTTTCAATTAATTATAATATATTAAATTAAATGAAATAAGATAAATAAATCCATACATGGCCGGTTGTAATTCACTTATTACACCTTATTCAAGGTGTTGGAATTCCTTTCCTATTCTAATACTTACTGCAACCTTTAGAATGCCAAATTTAGTGTTTTGGTCTTTTGGAATTCTTTTCAACTTTCAACAATAATTACAAACTTTAAACTAGAGGAAGTTGAAGTGACTCTGTACAATTTACATCAACCGGTTTTCATCGTTTATTTATTTGTTAAGTCAAATCATGTTCAAATATAAAAAATGGAGAACTAAGTCAATTAAGCAATTGTTCCTCTCAATGAAAATTTAGAAAGTCTAGTGAGAGACTGTTTGACTTCTCTCTAGAAAACATTGAAGAAGAACCCTAGTTTCCTGTCTCAACCTACCTACAGTAACATACCATCTACTGCAATACCAAAGACCCATGCTTGACAAAACGAACTTAGAACAACAACACAATGCAACAATCACACAAGCACCCATCGAGAACGACACAGATATGGAACAAAGTGATCAGCAAAACCCCAGAACAAAGTGATAACAAACAAGACCAAAAAGCCACCTTCTTAACCAAACTGCAAGAAAACATAGAAACCATTCAAACAAAAAACCAAATAGCAGTGCAGAAATCAACCCTAGGCTTTGACACTTCGGACGAAACTGAAAACATCTTTGACTCGGACAATTTCATACCCATTACTTCAGAGGATAAGGAAAGAATATACAGAAATTGGGAAAACTCTCTAATAATAAAAAATTTTGGCAGACGAGTAACTTACCAATTCCTACAACAAAAAATACATTCTATATGGAGACCTACTGAGCAGCTAACACTGATTGACCTTGGGCATGATTACTATCTCATAAAATTCACTAGACCGGAAAATTACGACAAGGCACTACATGGGGGACCTTGGTTCATCGGAAACCAATTCCTCACAGTAAGGAAATGGGAGCCCAGGTTCATCGCCTCAGCAGCATCACTAACCTTCTCAGCTGTCTGGGCTAGATTACCATAGCTCCCAATGGAGTTCTATGACTATGAGATCCCCCACAAGATAGGAAACAAACTAGGCAAACTACTTAGGATCGATGCCTGCACATCCTCAACCACTAGAGATAAATATGCAAGGGTATGCATTCTAACACCCGTTGAGAAGCCCCTAAAAACTCACATCATCATAGGAAATCACTACCAAAAAATAGCCTATGAAGGATTCAACCTTCTATGCGTATCTTGTGGATGACTGGGCCATAATTCAAACAACTGCCCTAATGCAGCGCATAATACTGAACCAAACACTGTCATCAACAACGGAAAGACCATGGAAATTGATACCCTAACAAAGAGATTGATCACTGGACCATTGTGACACACCAAAAAAATCAAAAAAAACTCAGGCCATGGCTAATGCCAACCTGACGACCCATCTGTACCGAACAAGCTGGGCTCAAACGGCAATTCAAGGATCCCAACCGATGAAGCAAAACATGGTGATACCACAAAAGGACAAAACCAGAAACAAGCCCTCAAAAGAAACCCAATGCTTAACACAATGGTCATTACCCAGGCCCCTAATCAAAAAAGAAGCATTGACCAACACACTGAAACCCTAGGCAGCCCTAGCTACTGTTCCATGACCAAATCCCTGAAATCCTAGGTAACCCTAGCTGTTACGCCAACCCAACAAACCCCTCATACAAAAGTACACTAGACAACACTCATTCCCCTCAATTGTCAAACCACCCCCTAACGCAATTAATGCCCCAATTCACTACCTAAGAACCCACATCTTATGAAACAAACAAGGACAAAGACTCAATCAAAAAACCCAGCGGACAATCACCACAAAACCTAGAGACAATACCAAAACCTGACGATCAAACTTTAAACTCAACAAAAACGAACAACTCAATGGATATTGACCATCCCCTCACCTTAGGCAAAGCCCCATCAGCATAAATTGGTGATTATAACCCCCCAAAACCAAATCTTCACACCCCCAAAAAAGTAGACATCACCTCACATGATTTCTTGTCAAAGATCATCCCAACAAAAACCATTGAAGCAATCATCTCGAACCAAAAAGCTGAAACTAACAAAATCCCATCAACCATGTACACCACTCCCATGTACCACAAATTGAACCCTATTTCTAACAACTCCAACGAACCCCCATCACCCAAAGCTACAATCTCCAATCTGCCTAAGAACAACAAATAACAACATGGCCAGGTTTCACTCCACCAACTACCAACGAAGAAACCATAGAAACAGAAGGAATGTTTGCATGAGGCAACAAAAAAGAACAACCCCCCATGCACCATACCCACCCATGAACCTACCCGAGCCAATAATCTACACAACACCACCACTACCAATGAACCATGTTCCACAGTCATGGCTGGAGTACGGGCTGACAGGCTTCTCCCTAGAAAATCCGAGCTACCTTGCTCAGATAGTGACGGAGGGTTTGAGGATAGGGCTAGACAACATAGCAAATCACCCTTGGTTGGCCATGTTCAACAACCAGATGCCCCCTCAACCACCCCATCTTGGGGATCCATCCATCATCGTGGACCAAACAACCAAGGCCAACCTCTTCTGCCCCAATAGGTCTGAGCATGCAACTCCCCTTATTTCAAGAAACCATCCCCCCAATCCAAACATACATTCATTAACACCAGGCAACACACCATGTCAACAATCCCAGCAATCCAACACTGAACACAAACCAAACTCAAGCAACAGCAACCCAAACCCTAGCTACAGCAGCAACATCAAACAGTACCCCTACACTTGTCCAAACACTGACAGAAGAGGGGGAAGACGAGGAAGGATCAACGACAGCAAGACGAGTAGAGTACGACATGATAAGGGACCCAAAGACGCTGGTGTTCAAGGAAAAAAGAGAAAAAAGTTACATATTACGTTGCCCACAAGACTTGAGGAAATTCTCGATCAATATACGAGTTCTTCAAAGCCCTCCGGCAATCTACAAGTACGGGGCAGTGATAATCCCAACTCGGTACGAGCATCACTGGACGAACCAAGACAACAGGGAATGCGGGAGCTCACCCCAAGCAAACCCACGGCTGGCGTAGATGGAGACACCCCAAACCCTAAATATATCAATAAGTGTCATAATATGGAATTGCAGGGGAGCGGGTAATGATGAATTCAGAAGGATCTTTAGATCAATGTTAGATTACAACAAACCTTTTCTGGTAGCCTTATTGGAAACAAAGTTAGCGGACCACCAAGCTATTGTTGAGGACATTGGGTTCACAAAAATGACCCAAGTTGCAGCTCAAGGCAACTTGGGAGGAATGGTTATGATGTGGAATGAAGCAGAGGTAACAGTTGATCAAGTTGCTAGCACTGACCAAGAAATCCACGCCATGGTAAAGGTAAAAGATTCTCCACACCAATGGCTTTTATCAGTTATTTGTGGTAGTTGTTTATTAGATGAAAAAAATATCCTGTGGAATAACCTAAAAATAGTAGCAAACTCCTTTAAGGGCCCCTGGCTAGTCACGGGAGACTTTAATGAAGTGACAGGGGCAAATGAAAAATTTGGTGGATTAACCGTTAACAACAGTAGGGTTTCCAATTTTATCAACTATATTGACTACTGTGGGCTCCTAGACCTAGGGTTTAAGGGTACTAAGTACACTTGGTCAAATAAAAGGAAAAAGTCTAAATTAATAATAATGGAAAGGTTGGATAGATACATGGCCAACCCAAACTGGATCAATCTCTACCCAGAAGCCCAAGTAGCCCACCTAACCAGGGTCTACTCGGACCACTGCCCAATTAAACTGGACTTAAAGAAAATTATGCCCCGCAAAAATAAAGTCTTTAGAATAGAATCAATGTGGCTATCCCACCCTTCTTTTAAACATCTAGTAGAAGACAATTGGAATAGGCATGACTCTCTTCTAATGGCTAATGAAAATTTCACAAAAGATGTTAAAAACTGGAACATTAATACCTTTGGGAACATTTTCCGTAAAAAAATGTCACCATAGCCAGGCTCAACGGGATTCAAAAATCTCCTAAATATACTACGAGTCAATTCCTAAGAGAACTGGAATCCACTCTAACAGAAGACCTTAATGGACTTCTAAAACAAGAAGAGGACTTCTGGAAGCTCAAATCAAGAATACAATGGCTAAATGAGGGTGACACAAACACAAAATTCTTTCACATTACCACAATGCAACGTAGAAGAAAAAATAGAATCCTTGGCCTAAGAGATGAGGGGGGTAACTGGCTTTACGACCAAAAAGAGATCATCCCTTTAATCACTGATTTTTTTAAAAATCTTTTTACCACCAGCCAGGTTCTCTCCCCTCTAAATCAAATGCCAAAGTCCTACTATGCTACTCATGATAGCATGGACCAACCTGCCCTAAGCTTGGAACCTACTATCCAGGAAATTAAACAAGCAGATTTTTCTTTTAGGCCTTATAAAGCTCCAGGACCGGATGGTCTCCACCCGTTCTTCTACCAAAAGTTCTGGAATGAAATGAAAAACTCCTTAATCAATTTCTGTAAGGATTCTTTAAGAAATAAAAAGATGGTGGAGGAAATGAACAAAACTTACATTTGTTTAATTCCAAAATGTCAGAATCCGGAAACTATAAAACAATTTAGACCTATAAGCCTCTGTAACACTACCTATAAAACCATTACAAAAATTATAGTTAATAGAATCAAACCACTCCTCTCAAAGGTCATACATCCCACCCAAACAAGCTTCCTAAAAGGGAGAAGGGCCTCTAATAATGCCATCATTATGAACGAAGTAATGACCTACTTTAAGAGAACTAAAGGAAAGAAAGGAAAAATGTTAATAAAAATAGATCTGGAAAAAGCCTTCGACAAAATAGAATGGTCTTTCGTAATGTCACTAACCTCCTTAAATTTTCCCAAAGACCTAATAGACCTAATTATGTCTTGTATCTCTACCACTTCAACCTCCATCCCGATAAATGGGTCTAGCACAGATTTTTTTAGACCCACAAGGGGGATTAAGCAAGGGGACCCCCTATCCCCCTACCTGTTCATAATCTGCATGGAAATGCTGTCTATGCTTATCCATCACGAAATTGACTGCTGCAATTGGACCCCCATAAAAATGTCTAACAAGGGACCACAACTATCTCACCTGTTCTTTGCAGATGATCTAATCTTAATGGCAGAAGCCAACCAAAAAAGTTGCAACTCAATAATGGACACCCTTAATAACTTCTGCAACTATTCAGGTCAATCCATTAATTTCCAAAAGTCAAGAGTTATCTTCTCCAAAAATACTTCCTCCAGAAACAAGGATTGTATCAGTCAATGTTTATCCATGAGATCCTCAAATAAAGTAGGGAAATACCTGGGATTTCCAATCCTGAACTCAAATCCATCCAAAAAAGATTTCCAACATATCATTGATCGCCTCAACAGTAGGCTACAGGGTTGGAAAATAAACCTCCTGACAATAGCAGGAAGAACTACCCTAATAAAATTCACCATAGCAGCAATCCCTAATCAGTTCATGCAAATTTACAGCCTCCCAAAAGCTACCCTTAAAAATATCTGCACCATCTAAAGAAATTTCTTATGGGGGAGCACTTCTGAAAAAAGAAAATGCCATCTTATTAATTGGAACACAGTAACTAGGGATAAGAAGGAAGGAGGCCTAAAGCTATACAAAGCCAAATGGGAAAACCAATCCTTCAATACAACCCTGGCATGGAGATTTGCAAGGGAAAAACAATCTCTATGGGTAAAAGTCCTAAAGAGTAGATATAGCATCAACAAGGCCTCCCCCAGATGGAATTACCTGGGGAAAAAAAGGAGGAACCCACACCTGGAAAAATATCTGTATGGAGGAGAAATCTGTGAAAAAGGCATCCATTGGGAAGTAGGTAATGGGGAATCCATAAACCTATGGCATGAGGTATCATGGACTCAGGCCCCCTACGATCCCTCATACAGGGGCCCCTACCACTCAATGAAAAAAATCTCCTCCTAAGTTCCATCCTAGAAGAGGGATCTTTCAACATCAATAACCTCTCATTCGAGTTACCAGAAAACATTCGCAAATTTTTTTTAGCACGTATGTAAAACAACGCGAGCCTGCAGTCGACAAATTTACTTGGGAAGAAGGACCTAATGGGTCTTTCTCTACAAAGGCGGACTACAAAATTGTTAAGGCTCAGTCGAAAGAAGAAGGAAACTGGACAGACTTTTCTTGGCTATGGAAGCTAGATACTCTAAACAAAATTAAATCTTTCTTATGGACGGTTGTCCACAATAGGCTCCCTACATCCAAAATGCTCTTCAATAGGAAAATCACTACCTCCAGCATTTGCAACATCTGTCAAAATGAAGAAGAAGACATGGAACACATGTTCTTCTACTGCCGTCACTCAAGACCTATTTGGGATAACTGGGAAGTTTCTACAAATACCCAAACCAACCACACAATGACCTCACTATGCATAACTGGTTAAAAACTCTTTGCCAAACAAATTCCTCTTTTAACAGATATTTAACTAAGGCAGATATCCTGCCTTTCACACTTTGGCATATCTGGATCCACAGAAATAATCTCATCTTTAACAATAATAAAACTCCTTTCTTGTTAAAAAATATTGTTAAAAGCGCAACGGAGTTTAAATTGTTAACAGAGTCTACTAAGAGACCTAGCCTAAGGACTACCATTTTCATAAAATGGAAGCCACCTGATCCGGAAACTTTCAAATTAAACATAGATGGATCAAACTTAGGAACCCCATGTAAGGGAGGCATTAGGGGGGGGGGGGGGTCATCAGAAACAGTGATAGTAATTGGATTCTAGGTTTCAACATGTCCATTCCTCATGCAACTAATATCTACATGGAAGGCCTCGCCCTTATACAGGGTCTAAAAATAGCTATACAACAAAACATCAGGCCACTAGTGGTTGAAACAGACTGCAATGTCCTAGTCAACATGCTTATTTACAATAATGGTCTATATCAAAATTTGATTACTTATTGCAGATGGATGCTTACTAGAGCAGGAGAGCCACAGGTCACTCGCGTCTTCAAGGAAGCTAACGGAGTGGCTGACATTCTGGCAAAGCATGGAAGCAACTCGAACTTTTTTGGAAATCCTATGTTGTACTTCTCCCCGCCCCCTTTTGTTGTTTCTACTTTTGAACTAGACAAGCTAGGAACCTTGTGTCCTAGAATAGTCCCAAATACATAGTTTACCCATTGACCTTACACTCAAATCCCTGTTACATTCTGGCAAATACATACTTTTGACATTCTGGCAAATACATAGTTTACCATTGACCTTACACTCAAATCCCTATAACACGCCTCACCTTTACGGGCAACCTTTTACACACCCAACTTTTGTAGAGTGTGTCTAAGACACACCTTCTTTGACCAAAACCTAGCATGTGTAAAACCCAAGATAGAAGCGCGTCTACCAGCTAAAATACTGTCTAAATACTTATTTAATTCCACGTGTCAGCAAATCCCTCATCTTCCCCACCCTCCCTCTATCTCTATCTTGTTTTTTCGACGGCCAACCTCCACCTCCAGCTCTTCTTTTCTTTTTTCATCCTATTTTTCTAAACCTTTATTTGTTCAGGACTCTCTGTTCCTTCTTCATTTTCCTCCATTGAAGCATCTTTTTTTACTTTTTTTTTGTTTAAGTGTAACTGATATTTTAGATTTGAAATACTCTCACCTTACTATTAGAATTATTTAGTTGAGATTTATGCTGTTGATTTGGAACTCAAATGGGTTCTTGAACTTGAGCAAAAATTTACAAGCTTAGAATATAGTAATCCAAATTATAAGGGGCTTATACTCGTTCTTATCTTCTCTCTTTTTGTTTGAATATGAAAATAGTATTTCTATGGTGGTGGATTTAGGTGAAAAGGAGTCTGAGATCTTTTGCTCGAAAATGGTGGGTGGTTGTTAAGTTTTTTGTGGCAGCCATGAATTTTGACAATGGAATGAAAAGTTATTATTTTTGGATGAAAATGGATTTTTTTTTTTTTTTTGGTGTTTATCATTTTGGTAGATGAAAATACAAGGCTTCTGGCTTTGCTTTGACAGGATTTTCCGACGACTAAGATGAAGAAGATGGAGTATTGTTTTTAAGTGTTTTCCTTTTAATTTTAAATTGATGACACGTGTCAGAATCTTATTGGTGCGTGGTATACATTTATTGAGAAAAAGTGGTCAAATGCTAAAGTGGTATGTATTAGGCACACTTTTAAAAGGTTGAGTACATAATATTATTTTTCTCCACAAAAAGTGTGTAACAGGGATTTGGTCGATAGCTCAGGTGTCAACTTATGTATTAAGCCTAACTTTTAAACAGGGCAGAATAAATTAAAAAACCATTATCATTTTAACAAAAATTGTTCTTCAAATTTGGCATATCTTTTCATCATCTGCAGCACACAAAACCAAAATATAAGAGCCAAATCGGGCAATTTTTTTTCCAGTTACTTTTATTAGTGTTTTGCAAATTCTATAGTTTATTAAGGATATTTTACCTTGTTATGCTTCTGTGTAAAAATTCCTAGATAATTCAAATAAGAGAAAATGCATAAAGTACCCATTAAACTTGTCAGGAAAAATCATTTACACACCTAAACTTTACGAGCGACCTTTTACTCCCTTATTCTAATCTTAAGTGAATTTAATACCCTATTGAGTGATAACCTGGCATGAAAAGTGCAGTTCATTTCCTAGAAGCGCGTGAGGCACAAAAAAATAGCTTACAACTAATTTAATTATCTAGGTGTCACTTTCCTATTGGATACTCTAACTAATTAAACTTAATACTAATTTTTTCTCTTTTCTTATTCATTTTTCTTTTCATTTCTTTTTCTCTTTCTTCGTTTTTAGAGAACCATGGTTCTCCACTGGCCTGCCATTATTATCTCCTACCATCCTCTTCTTCCCAATGCTTTGAAACTAGTCAAGTTTTATTTTTTGCTTCTCTTTTTCTTGTTGAATCTCTATTCACACTCCTCTTTTCCCCCACCATATTCACCTACCTTTACAAACTCCATTTCATTGCTCATACATTCTCTCTTTAATCTCCTCGATTTGATAGAAACATAAGTTCTCTTAAGCAATTGGGTCATGTATTTAGGTTGGAATAATTTTAACACTTGATTGGAGAGCTTGATCTTCGCCAATACCAGTTTTCGTACAAGAAAGTTTTCTCTCCTATTCGTTTTAGATCGTGGGTGTGGAGTGGGCAGGGGGAGGTGGTTTTGAGTTTTTTAGAGATAGAGGTTTATGGGGTTTAACGGAGGTTATTGCTGTGACTACCTTCCATGGTGGCGGGCTGCTAGAATAGTGATGAAGGAAGGTGGAGAAGATGAAATGAAAAAAAGATAGAAACAGTAAATAAAAAATGAAATAGTGCAGTACATGGCGCGTGTTAAACACATCCCACCATAAGAGTGGTTCGATATTTTGAAGGAGATATTAAATTTAGTCTAGATAAGAATAGTGGGGTGTTAGGACACCCGTAAAGTTAAGGTGTGTAAATGATTTTTCCGAACAAGTTTAATGGGGTCTTTATGCATTTTCTCTTCAAATAATAAATGGAAGTTTTGTGAAATCCATGAAACATGCACCATAAAAAGATTTAACCTGTTTGTGGTGCCGTTTATTTCTTTCTTCTATTTTTTCTATCATTTCTTTAAACCTTACTAAATAAATTAATTACAAAATATCGTTCATTTTCTGTTCCATTCCCTTTCCTCTTTTGCTTTTCTATTTTTCATTTTGTGATTTGATAGCAATATTTTTATTTTGTTACTTTTTGAGATGTATGGATACATCATCTTCGATTGCATTTTTCATGTTCCTTTAGCACAATTTCTAAATGATCATGTGATAAATTATCATTTAAGGTAGTTTCTTAACATACATGCGAGAACTTACATTTCATTAGTTTTTAGTAAAGCTTTAAATATAGTATTGCATCCAAAATGTTTATCTAATTATGTAGTAATCAGAAGTAGTAATCTAATTATTTCTTAAGTAGTATTCTAATAATGTGTCAATTTAATTGTATGTTTATTATGTATTCTAGATTACTATTGTGGTTCTTTATTTAAAAACTTCATCTTTATCTTTCATTTTTAGGATCATCTTTATGAATTCATCTTAGAGTTAGATAGAAGGAAGCCAAATAAGTCAGCTCACCGAGTAGAATTTCAATAACAAATTTACCAAGACTCATTCGCTCTTTCATAACAAATTTCAATAACAGAATTTCAGTCCCATCTTTAACAGAATATTTATGGGATTAAATATTCACTCTTTCTTGAACTTTTTTTTTCTTTATGTTAAGGAAGAAAAATATTTTAACCTTTATTTAATCGTATGATTGTTTTTGTTTTATAGTCATTTTTATAATTCACCTTAGACAAAAGTTTGAAATATAGATCAATTTGAGAGAATTCCAGCAAATAATATATCAAGTATTCATAATATTTTATGGTTGACAGTTCTCTTCCTTAAAATTGAACTAATTATAGCCTTTTTTTTAGATCAAATTAGTTGAATAGGTTCACCATTGATGAAATTGAGCTTATATTATTCCTTTTTAAAATTCGGTATTATTAATTTGAGCTTTTTTTTTTTTTTTTTTTTTTTTTTTTTTTTTTTTTTTTTTTTTTTTTTTTTTTTTTTTTTTTTTTTTTTTTTTTTTTTTTTTTTTTTTTGTTTTAAGATCAAATCGTTCCAACAGGTTAACCGTCAATCAGTTTGAGCTAATATTATTCCTTTTAAAATTTCGTGTCACATACATATTTTAATATTATCTATATTATTTCAAAAAATTATACTAATTAATATGCATATACACTAGTTAACTTGCTCGCGCTATGCGCGATAATATAAACTCATTCCAAGTACAGTATAAATACCAAAAGTTAAAAGTAAAATGAACATTAGGAAAGATATATACACATAAAAACAATTTTAAGATAAAAAATAAAATATAAAGAAAGTTATTCCAGCGCTCATTATAAAGAGCAAAATATGTAATGCTAGCACTGCAATTCGCTTTTATGAGGCTCCCATGCTGGACTTAAAAGTCTCAATCCTCATGCATATGAGGGGTTGTGGTCGGCAGAAAAATCGTTTGTAAAGCTCGCATCCTGTTTGTAAAGAATTTCTCTCATAAGCCGTGAATAGTGGATATGTGTACCTAAGGAACAAACTGTTTTTGTGTTGTAAGTGATAATACAAATACACCCAGTTATAACATATTTGTGTTGTTAGCAAAAAAACAAAATAAAAAATAAAAAAATTAATAACATTAATTTATTACTAATAGATATCAATTATGAAATGGGAAGAGAATCAAAATATTACTCTAATAGAAAGATTGTAATGGAAAAATCAGGAAAGTGAAAAAATAGAAACTGATTTTAAATCATGGTTTACCTCTACCCAAGAGTCCCCTCCTCTTCAAATTCATGTCATAGCCACCATAAAGATTTGATATAGCTATATAGCGCTCCGGAGAGAAACGACTTGTCGTTCCTTTGGAGAAATAATAGAAGATGAATATTTCAGAATTAAAACTAAAAGAGACCACACCATTTTCTTTTTGCTAATATTGAAATATGAATGCTTTTTAAACTGAATTAGATGTCGTCGGCAAGATCGTTTTAATATCTTTACGTATTTCTGCTGTAATGTTTTAGATTTTCTACAAACTACCGTAGAAGATTACTCTATGGACTTTAGAAGCTCACAAAATATAGCTTTTCGTTTGGGCCAAAGAATGAAATTTCTTTGTATTCTTTCAAAGAATGAAACCCAAGTCTGGGCTGAAACCTGGCAAGTAGAAGCTTTTGTTTGGCAGAAATTATTGGCGGAAGTGATGAACCTTAAAGCATCCGATATTTGATTCTGGCAAAGACCAGACGACTACAATGTACAGATCTCTCCATTAGCTTCCAAATCCCTGGTTTAATTTGACTTTTGAGCTTTCTAGCGTAAGGCAAAATTCATGGCGAGACTTTTGGGCTTTCACATCAAGGCAACGGTTGCTTCTTAATTTGCTTAAATCATGTGATTAAAGTGCATGTTAAATATTGTGTTACATTAGCCATTAAGTGTGGAATTATTTGAGGTATTAATGATGGGGACGTTTGGTTTACTATACTGAAAAAAAAAGATAGGATAAAGAAGGGAGGGAGGTGTAATTAAGATGTGACTTCTTGAAAATTTTAATCTATAGCACATAAATATAGAAAAATAGGAAAAATATCAAAAAATTGAGAAAAAAGATAAATGTGATTCATGGACAAAGAGACATGCCACATCACCTTCTCCCTTCCCAACTTTATATTTATATATAGATACAACACACGTGTTCAGAAACTAGTAGTATTAAAACAAACGAAGGACTACAACTTGACAAAAAAAGTGAAAAATAAAATAAAACAGAGGGACTGACCTTTCTCATTTTCCGCTCCATTTATTTATTTAAGAAATAGAAAAGGAAATTTACAATAAGCGGAAAAAGGAAAAGCAAAAAGGAAAAAAAGAAGCGGAAAATGAAGCGGCGATGAGGAGTAGGAGTTTAACCTGCAACTGCTCTATGAATTCTTATTACATCTTCCCCACACAAGTTCTTGAAATTGAGATCAAATATATCCTGCAAAATTTTGGAAATTTGACAATATTATAACAATGAAAGTTCATGGAAATATAAATTCTTATTCACTTGTAAACCAATTCAAACATGGGTTTAAATCCGACTGGGTCACTGCTCATGGGGTTCAAGTCTCAGTTGCTGCTACTCTACTAAGTATTGCTGGTTTCATATTTGCAATTAAAGATGGCAAACTCAGAAACTTCATGGTATCAGAGAAACATAGCTCAAACATTTATTATTGGACAATACCTGGATTGCAAAATCTTGGAAACAATTGCTTCCTTAATGTTGTTTTACAGGTAAAGATCAGACTTTTTAATTTAAAAAATCTACCTTTTCTTGAATTTTGTTAATGGGGTTGTCTCAGTTACTGTAAATAAGAGGTTTTTGATGAATATACCACCTTTTCTTGATCTTTGTTAATGTGACTGTTTTAATTATTGTAAATAAGAGGATTTTATGAATATACTTGAATAAATGTTTATTTGTTAGCTAGCTGTCTGAGTTTTAGCAAATTTATAGTTGGATTTTTCTGATTGGTTAGTCTTAATTTTTGTAACTATGAGGTTTTCGATGAATATATTTGATACAGGTTTGATTTTTGTTTTTGGGGTCAGGCTTTAGCTAGCTGTAAGAGCTTTAGCAAATTTCTTGAGCAAGTTGTGGAGGAATATGAGGGTTCATCAATGGAAGGAAGTGGAGACTTGCCAGTTATTGCTGCTTTGGCTTCCCTCGTAGAAGGTGAGTTTGAAGTGTGACATAGTAGAATTGGTTGGTTGAACTTGTATGAATAAACGCTTACTTGAGTTCTACTAGAGTGCTACTTGGATACAAATGAAAATGGAGAAAAGCTTGTGCTGTTAGAATCGATAGCTAGGTAGAGGTTAAGCAATAAAGTGTGACGGATTGAGTTAAATGCATCTTAGTTAATTATGGATTAAGAAGCACAGACGAATATGCACAAAATGTTTATATGTCGAAGGGTGTGGTTTGCACTACCAAGAACAGAATGAATGCTTGTGGTTATATAAAAGACCAAAATGGTACAAATTGGAATATGTAAACTGTATAAGTTTATATCATTCCAGCATTTTATGTCTGATTTTGATCAGGAAAACAGAGTTGTGGTTTTGATCTTCTTTTTCTGGAATAGTTATTACAATGAAGAGAGTTGTCGCCCTTAAGGGAATGTGTGATGTATCTGTAGATAATTTATCTCGATTTGTTAGTCTCTGGGATTTGGGGAAAGAAGTTAAAAGCTTTAATCTTTTGGTTAGAATACTTAATCTGCTTTTGCCCTGGATAATATGTTGGAACCATGGTTATGTATAAATCATCTTCTTAGGTAAAGCTGCCTTGAGCTTTATTTTTTTGGGGTTTTGTGGGGGGGG
>NW_017671611.1:254682-271554 GCF_001879085.1 Nicotiana attenuata
GGGGGGGGAAGGGAATAGCCATGGTTTAGGAATTGGCCCTACGTTGTCTATTGATATAAAAAACATATTAGTCACATGAAAGAGGGGGGGGGGGGACCTTACCTCCTCTTACCTACGGGAGAGTGAAGATGTCCACTCTTTTACATTGTGTCTCTTAATCGAAGATAATTTTTGCTCCAAGAAATAAACATGAAGGGTAGGACTCCTCCTTATCACAAGTAATGTTAAATCATAAATGTTCAACAAGAAAATTGATTTGATGTTTTGCAGAATTATGTATTGCACGACATGGAAGAGCTGTTTTAAGTCCACGGAGATTGATGCATGCCATGACTATTTACATTCCTAATTTTAATCTAACTAGCCAGCAGGTAATTCTTTTTGTCGTATTCGGACAATCATCACTAGTCTTAGTGCATTAACTAACATATCTTTGAAGTGTAGGATGCAGAGGAAGCACTCTCCCATCTTTTATCTTCTTTAAGAGCCGAATTGTCAGAATCTTATGTTCATGATCACAGCTCTTTGGCGGATGTAACTACACTTCCTAATTGTAGGATTGTTAGGCAAAGGATGGAAGGAGAAAGCGAACAGGAGAGATGGCAGCAAAGTTTTCTTGGGCCTTTTGATGGGATTCTTGGTAGCTTTTTAACCTGCCAAAGCTGTTCGTTTCAGGTTGAATGGTACATGAAAGAACATTTACTTTCATATATTTTCATTATTGACTGCTGTATCTTTCTGCACATTATAGAACATGTTTGCTACTTTTAAAAGGAAGATACTGTAGTTGCTTTGCTGTGCTAGCCTACCACAAATTCAATCTGAGGCATTGCTTTCAAGTTGGTGTAAATGGAAAAAAATATTAACTAATGGATAATTTATCCGGAAAAAAACCATTGACTAATAAATATTTTAGTATACATTGAAAATGAGAAAACTTCAAAAGTCAAAACTTAATAAAAGGTCCTATTTCGCATTTTATGCTATCTTGTTTGGTCCGTGTTATGATTTTGTCTTTAGTTATGCTGGCTTTTCTCTTTAACTTTCTTGGTAACATGATGGTGCATGTGCTTTGATGTTCTCATCAACACAGTGTTGTGAAGAGTGTGAAGCGAGGAAAAGCGACAACCCCCATTTCACGGAAGCGAGAAGCGAGAAGCGAAGTGCTCGCTTCCTTGAAGTGAAGCGGAATTTAAAAAAAAATTAAAATAAATACTGCATAGATGCGACATTTGGATCACCACTGATTAGATGTGCTTTTTGACGATAGATTCCCCCATTCAAAATCTTATCTCAAAACAGACATCTAATGGCCATCTTGTTGGTCTCGTTAACTCTTTTAGAGTAAGCCCAAGCCGGGTCTTTCCTATCTTCTTTTGGCGCCATTAAAAGAATAACTACATAACACATAAGAAAGACAATAAGAACTAAGAATAAATGATATAAAAAATTAGAGGAATTCTCTGTTAAAAACTGGGCAGTAATTTTCAGAGAAAGAACCGAAGGTAGAAAAAAAAAATCGCCAGCATTTTGCCGCTTTTTGGACTTTAGAAAGAAAAAGAAAAAGAAAAAGAAGAAGATAAACAAGAAGAAGAATGAAAATCAAAACATACCTGTTGAAGTCTTCAAGTCTTGAATTTGAAGTTGAAGAAGAAGAAGAACCCTAGTTGATGCTTTGAGATTCTTTCAGAAATCAGAAGTAGATAAAGAAGAAGAAGTGACTGTCAACCAGTGTTGAACCCTAGTCGCTGCTGTTGGAAGTTTGGCGAAGTAGTCGACTGTCTGACCAAAATAGAAGCCTTAACATAGGGTTGGGTATTTTAGAACAGAGAAGTGGACGCTTGAGTCACTTTGCTTCGCTTCGCTTTCCCACGTCTCGCTTTTTAGTGGGAAGCGGTCCCTTTTACTGACCTGAGTCGCTTCACCTTGCTGAAGCGCTGCCCTTCACGCTTCGCCTCGCTTCTCGCTTAAAGCGAGGAAGTGGGCACTTTTTTAAACACTGCATCAACATGCCTCTTCAACAGTATTTAGTCCTGTGCATAGTAGATGATGGCAAATCTAAAAAATATGGGTTATTACGAGTTCCAAGTTTGGACTTGTACTTTGTAAAGTTAGCTGTAAATAAATAATTATCTTGTATTCATGTAATCGGTTGCTGATGAAGCCTGTAAACAACGGGTTCAACTGAACCCAACATTTTTGATGCGGAGTATGGGTCACTACAATCGGAATTTGACCTCCTGTGCCTGTGAATTAAAGAAAGGAGGAGGTCAATAAAAAAAAAAGAGATGTTAATTAATCAAAGGTCCAACTGATCACCATGCCTGTATTGTAAATATGCAGTTAGGAATAATCCAGCCAAAGTAATAGGAATTAGACCTAATACGATTCCAAATAGAAAAACTTCAATCATTTTTCTTTGTTTGAAAGGAGAAGAAAAGAGAGGTAATATCTATACCTAAATTTTAATCCGAATTGACATGAATCTCAATGACAATGTATGTGATAATCACTAAACTTCAAAAAATATGGCATTTTGAACCCATAATTTTCAGAAGTGTAATGGGTTCAATAAGTAAAAGCTAAAGGTTGAACCCATAAAATTAAAATCCTAAATTCGCCTCTATATATAATATGTTGTTGTGGGGCGTATCTAGCCTTATGGTACCGGGTTCATCTGAACCCAGTACTTTCGATGCGGAGCATATTTTATGTGTAAAAATTCATTAATATTTTAAAAAATAGTAGCTGTGAACGCATAACTTTAAAATATAATGGGTTCAATGCTAAAATACTAGGATAT
Source organism: Nicotiana attenuata (assembly GCF_001879085.1). Classification (NCBI taxonomy): domain Eukaryota; kingdom Viridiplantae; phylum Streptophyta; class Magnoliopsida; order Solanales; family Solanaceae; genus Nicotiana; species Nicotiana attenuata. The sequence goes on from NW_017671611.1 coordinate 257,486, forward strand.
TGAACCCAACGACAACAATCGTCTGGGGAGGGTAGTGTATACGCAAACCTTACCCCTACCCTAGGGTAGAGAGGCAGTTTCCGATAGACCCTCGGCATCTCCCCACCTTGCTCTTGGGGTGACTCGAACTCACAAACTCTTGGTTGGAAGTGGAGGGTGCTTACCACTAGAGCAACCCACTCTTGTCAACTAAGATATTGAACCCATAAAATTTAAATCCTGGATTCACCTCTGTGTTTGAGTCTTCTAATTCTTCATTCATAAATTTGCTTATTCATATCCTGTTGCTTTTCTTTCAGATCTCTCAGGATTTTCAATTGTTTCATAGCTTGCATCTTGTACCAATGTTAAGCAGCAGTGGGGCTATCGTAAGTTTTAAACTCTATTGTCATATGTTTATGTGCCTTAATTTGATTCCATATTCATGTTGATGTTTTCTGCAAATAAATGTTAGATGCCGGGGTGTTCCGTGGAGCATTGCCTGAAGCAGTTCTTCGTTGCAGAACAACTTGAAAACTATAAGTGCAGCCACTGTTGGCATAGTGCTGCCATAAAGTTTGTCTCAGCCATGGAGGAAAGCAAGGTAATCTTGGTTAACTAATCTTAACCTTGAAGCTTATGGTTGTAGTCTATAGGTTTAAGAGCTTGTATGGCCTAGGCAACATTTCTATAATATTCTTCCATTTGGAGGAATTTGGTCACTGGTTCCCCTCTGAGGTTTCTGTTTTTTAACAAATTTGTGGTCCTTTTCTAGTAGTTGATAACTAAAAGCAATTTGTTCTTAGGCTATAATTGAAAAACTTAAGCTGTGCAATGAGGAAGATTCCTGTGAATGCAAAGAGCTACCGTACCTTGCGAGATTACCATGGTCAAATAGCTTCTCACGCACTTTCAAGCAACTCAGTATTGGCCGGAGTCCTAAGGTATGCCTGCTATTACCAGTTCAAATAAGAATTGAAGGCACTAAAAACAGGTTATTTACTTCCTTAAAAGAATTGACCATATAGCTGTCAACAAAATCAAAAGGGAGAAAATAAGGCTGGGGGCAAGGAATAACGTTGTTGCGTGCTTACATGATACTACATTTAGGATAAGAGGAGACTGATCTAACGAGGGACTAGTTTCCTGATATCCAAACATGATTCGATTTTAAGACTTGGTGCTTCAGCTCTTAGTCATTTAATGGTTTTGTCGTGTATTGCTCTTTGTTGTCTTTTTTTTTGCATGTGCTTACTGTTGTGCCACATTGCAGGTTCTCTGTCTTCACTTACAACGTGCTTCTATAAATTTATTTGGAGAACTGGTCAAACTTCAGGTACTGATATTTTGGCAGACGGTTCTTATTCATTTGATAAGTAAATATTTATTAGAGCATGAACACCTGCACATGAGGTAGATATTATCTTTCATCAGAAAAAGAAAAAAAAATAAGAAGGAACGCCCCAGATGAGGTTCTGGTAGACGGGATAGTGTACTCGAACATTTCATCCACTGTTATTTATTTTCCATTCACCTATATCCAGTCATAGTTTATGTTGCATTTCCCCTCTTTTCTGTCGGACACTTTTTTTTGTTTCAATTATCTAGCCATCTATTTTCAGTTTGTGTTACTGATTAATCTGTCCTCATCAGATCCCCATGAGATGCCTCTGAACTTTCTAAGTCCTTAAATTCTGCTACTCCATATCTGATCTAGCTGCTTTCTGCATTTGCATGGTCTAATTGGAATCATTGGAATCCTCATCTGTAGAGTAGTTTCTGCATTACCTAAAACATCCCTCTCCAAAATCAACTTATATCCAATCTTGGTTATGCATCACGTCTCCAAATTGATCTCTGTCACTATCGTTCTCCTTTGTCTGTTTCCTGCTTTTCCCTTAATAGCTAATGTCTTTGCAAGACAGCAAGAATGTGTTGTCGCCTACTCTGTTCTATATAAGACTAGAAGAGAAGGTTGCCCAATTTTAGCATCATGCACTTTGCTTTTTACTTCATTCAACTCTTAGTTCTGTCATCTCTGTCATTTTTGGTGCCATCCTTATTTGATTTTTTTTGTTTGTTGTTCTCACTATTCCTATTCCCTGACTCTCGCCCCGGGAAATGCCTTACCTCCTCTTTTATAGATTGATTTGAACCAGTTAGAAGACTCTGATCTTTTTGATTCTTTCATGTCGGATTAGTCTCATGACCAGTTGCTGTTTCATCTAGGTCATCAGCTTGTAAAAATCTCAAGCTTATGAGCAGCCTGGCTCAGTAATGGACCTTGAGATTGGTGGACACGCCCTGTAATGTCAAAAAGCCATTTTTAGTTGAAGTGGATTTATTTTGAAACACCATGTTTTCACCAAGTGTTCCCTGTAATTTAATTTCATTCACATGCTTCCTGCACAAACATTCATCTGTTATTAGCTGCTGGAATCATCACAACATTTTGCACTAGGAATGATTGGCCCTCGAGCAATAAGAAACCCTTTCTATTTCCTGCATTATGTCTCTCACATAACACTTTCTTCTTCCCGGCAGTGAGAACAGTCATCCTCCTTGAAAACAGGCCACCTTTGGTTTAAAGTCTTGCTCTCTCTCTCTCTCTCTCTCTCTCTCTCTCTCTCTCTCTCTCTCTCTCACACACACACACACACACACACACACACACACACACACACGCACGCACAGTTACCACTTACTGGCTGGTCCATTTCGCCTTGCCCATTGGGTTCAGTGAGTGATGTTAGTTTCTTTGTTTTTTCTTTTCCCCTTGTGGTATCAAGTAGCGCTCACCCTTGCATATACATTACGTAACCTTGTTCTTTTATAGATTTGCAGTTTATCTTCAGAGCTTGACTCTGTATACCTTTCCTAAAGAATTTGCTTGGATCAGAGATGCTTTGTAATGAGAAACGTTACCATAGTTGCCTATCCAAAAAGAGGATGTTATTATAGATGCATTTTGTATACCCTATCACACAGTTATGGAATCCTCAAATAGAAATAGAGGACACCCCTATCTACTTTTGGCTGTCCCAAGATTATGTCCATCTCTTTATAAGATTATTCCTTTCTTTCGTTCGTTTGATGCTATATCAGCTTTCTAGTTGCATAGGACCAACTTCGGACTATCAGAACTACACCTTTTGGCTTCTATATCTTGACTGTAGCCTTGGACCTACGTGACTTTAATTACTACGTAATTTCCATCTTCATCCAGATGTTCATCTCTGAACCTAGGGGACAACCTGAATATGGAGTCGTTGTTTGATGTTGAAATCTTATTCTATGCTTTGGTGCATTTTGCTGCATTTTAAACCTTCTATGTGTGAATTTTGTGTTCAGGGACATATTTCGTTTCCATTGATTTTGGACTTGGCTCCCTTTTTGAAGAATGGAGTGGGGAGAAAGAATTGGGAAGATAAACTGCAAATAGGGAAAATAAAGCATCAGCATCAACAGCAGCCTTTCCCTTTGTTTAATTACTTAAATCTGCAAGATAATAACGAGATGTTAAATTGCAGTACCCAGAGTGAAAGTAAGTATTCTACAGAAGTAGATGATACGGCTGATTTGTGTGTCTCAAATAATTGTGGTGTTAACACACCAAAGTCGATATCAACTTTGCTCGAGACAGGAGGCTACGAGGAGACGAGCTTAAATCAGCTGCCTTCACATTCTGGCGATCAGGTTGGTTGGTTGCTTGCCTTAGGTAGATAATCTCAATGATTGGTCAACACAGTATTTACACGTATTTGAACCTTCATTTGTAAAGTTTGATGTGTAATGATTCTATCCATTCCACGGCTTGAGATTTTTCACCTACTCTTGAAATGAATATGAGGTGTGTAGCTTTGTGTTTTAGTGAGTGGGATCTCTGTGGCTGGAGGGGAACTTTCAAGTGGTAGTATTCCGGAGTAAAGTACTCCTTTAAATTAGAATATTTCAACTCAGGCTGTGAGGCCTCTCTTACTTACATGCTAGTTGCTAATTAATCACTGCGTTTATACTCTAATCTTAGTGATAGTCTGAGGAATACATCAATTACACCTCAATCCATAGCAAGGTTGTGAATAGAGAACATCCTTCTCATTGGACAAAATGGTTGTGAATGTCTTGATTCCCAATGATAAACTAAAATTTTCTAGCTATTTCCATCTCAAACCAGTAATTGATGACTTATTCCCATTGACGCCTGGTTTTTCTTTAACTTCGTTTGAGCCTAAAAGTCACATCTTAAGGATGAAACCAAAATTTTACTATTGTCTAATTACGGTACTAACTTCTTAGGGACAGATGAAGACTAATTTACAAGTAGGGGAGACATTGTTTTCCTTGTTATGCTCTGTTGTTCCGTGTTCATTCTACTCGTCCACTCCCTCCCGTAATAGTTCCCTACCCGTTGTTCAACCCAACATGGTCACTTTATAAAGATCAAACAGAATACCACGATGTCTGCTTATAGTACTAATCTCGTGGGAACAGATGGAGTCTAATGTTGGAGCCTTTTAACATCTACAGATTACTCAACATTTTGTGTTTGTACATTTTTCCTAAGGTCTGTTATTGTGCGTTTAATACTCTATCCTGAAATGAGCTTTGGATTACATTACTATCTGCTATCAAGATTTTTGCTTGATGATTAAAAAACATGTACATAAAAACCTCCCAGCTATCTAGTTTCATGTTTATCTAGCTTAGTCACATCCACTCATTATGAATCTCACTCGATGTTGTTCCTCTATCTTTTACGTTGCAGCGTGAAGCTTCCCCAATAACATTAACGAAACATCACAAGTACCGGCTAGCCTCTGTGGTGCAGCACTTTGGAAGAGTTGGTAGCGGGCATTACACTGTTTACAGACGAGTGACAGCAAAAATAAGCGAAGACGATCCTGCAGGACTCCTGGGATCTATTGTTGATCAGTGGTTTTGCATCTCAGATACCGACGTGCGTAGTGTTTCTGAGAAAGATGTTCTAGATGCTGAGGCAACCTTACTGTTCTATGAAAAAGTTTCTGATTGTTGAAAATTTTGCTGAGTTTTGTAGTATAGCTTGAATAATTTTGTGTTAGCAACTCAGAAGCTCTGAGTCTTTGTTGTGGCCATTTTGTGTTTGCCTGGAGGATTGTTTTGGGGACTCTGGCAAACCTATTGAATTTAATCAGATTTTACTGTACTTTGTATTGTTTTTTCAATGGCTTATTATTTCAGACAGAAGTATGGCACTTTCCCTCTTTAATATTAATGTTATTTTGTTAGAGATTTTATATGCCAGTAAAAAATATAGAGATTTATAGTGCTAGATAAACTTTTTCTTTTTCGGATTTTCTTTTATAGAATGTGGGACTAAGAAGAGTTTAAATAAAGCTACATGAACAATTTTTATTGGAATTGAGGTGCAACTACGATTTTTTTCTTCTTAGAAATGTAAATTCTACTAACTAATAAGAGGGACTTACCACAACGACATGCCTGCCTGGCACTTCGAGGGTAATATTGTCTTTTCGTTTAACATTGTTTTTTGGGGGTCTTCATTTGGATTATATCGACCAGTTTGGGAAAATTTTACCTTGCCTTCTGTTTCTCACTCTTCTTGTTCTTATCGGTACCAGGCAGACAGGTGTTTGAGAAACTTGACAGATGCAGGTTCTCTGTATTAATAGGTTAACACCCAAGTTATTGCAAATTCAGTATCACCAATATCTGAAAAGTTCCACCGTCTGCCTGTTTTTTGTTTTCCTGTCGGGTTTCTTTGAAGAACACAGCCTTTGCTAATCAGAGGTTGTAGCGTTTGTTACTTTCGGAAGCTTATTTCGAATTTTCGATTTATTTCAAGGTAATTATTTTATAGGATTATTTTGTTTCATCGATGGTGTTTTGTATGCTATCTTGATTTTCCCCGCTGTTACATCTGCTCTTTAGTAAGAAGAGGATCTTCCTGATCTTATCTTTGTACTTTCGTGATTTTCCCCTTTTGATCGTTGTTGCTTGTCAGTTTTCTTCTCCTCATCTTGTGTTCCTCTATTTAATCTACCCCTACCCTAGAGGGATAGATGGCTGTTTCCGAAACGGCTTTGTTGCACAGAAAGTTTAATATGTCTATTGTCACGACCTAAAATCCACTAAGGGTCGTGATGGCGCCGGACACCGCTGTCAGGCAAGCCAACCAAAATACTTAATTAAATTCTTACTTTAAATATTTCCAAAACCGCTTTTTTTATACGTTAAAACAATACAGTACAACATCCATCCGGAATACAAATGGACAGAAAATAGATACAATATACTGGAAGGGACTATACTAGCTGCGGGCCGCCTCGAGTAATGCAACTCACCTAGTCCCAGTATCATCCATGCTGCTACGCCCAGTAGGCCACTAGTAGTACCTGTGCCAGTGCAATAAAAATGTACTGAAGTGTAGTATGAGTACAAAAACAACGTGTACTCAGTATGTATCCCGCCTAATCTCGAAGAAGTAGAGACGAGATGGCATCTTCAACACTTACTAAAGGTCAGTAATAGTAATATTAATGCGATGACTCACGGATTTATTAAGAACAACAGTAGATTCAAGTAAATTACTAAACAGGTAAAAGTTCCTCTTTATTAAAAGTTCCCGGATTCATAATCCATTAATTAACAATTATCTCAAGTCGGGAGAGCAGGTACTAGTATCAACAAATATCAAAGCAAGCAATGCAAGCATGCGCAACTCATGCCGAGGTCGTACGGCCCGATCTAACAATATTTAAAATGTGCACTGCTGAGGGTCGAGCGGCCCAAACCATAGATGCATCTATTACCCCGCTCGCGAATCATACATGCGATGCGGTCAAATTTAAATAAACAATCATCCTGCTCGCGTACCATGCATGCGACGCAGGTACACATAGAAACACATGCTCAACAGCAAATTAAGAATTTTACGGGGAATATTCATCCCATTAGAAGCCAATCCTCTTTTAATGATTTAAGGAATAAAGTTTAATTCTATTAGAAATTTATTTACCAATTCAATAGGATTTCAGCAATTCATACTGTCAATAATATTACAAGTATTCCAAGTACAACATGCTTTTGGGTCCTAGACTACCCGGACAATAACATAATAGTAGCTACGCACGGACTCTCATCACCTCGTGCGTACGTGCCCCCACAAATAGGAGCACATAACCAATTATTTCACCTATGGGGACAATTCCCTCTCACAAGGTTAGAAAGGAGACTCACCTCGCTCCGAAGATCCATAACCGGCATTCCACGCCCTTCAAAAAACTCAAATTGACGCATAATGCTCCAAAACTGGCCAATAGTTATGCAAATACATTAATATACGATAAACTACTCATATTAATCCAATTTATAACAATTCCTAACCCCGATCGAAAAGTTGACAAAAACACCCTCAGGCCCACGTGCCCGGATTTTCAAAATTTTCGAAGAATAAGTTTACCCATAGCCTCACGAACTCAAATATATAATTTTCTCTAAATTCCATACCCAAAATCATGGCCAAATTCCAAGAATATAAATTTCTAGGTCTTCCTACCAAAACCCCAAAGTTCTACCAATTTACATGCTAAAATCCATACAAAATTGATGTATTTAACTCAAGATGGATGGGATTAGCTTACCTTATCGTTGATGATGAAAAATCTCACTTGAATCTCTCCAAAATCGCCCACACCAAATGAAAAATAGAGGAAAATGACCAAACCCCCGACTTTTAAAAGAGCCACTGCCTCCAGCACTTTCCGCACCTGCGGTCCCTCGACCGCTTCTGCGGTTCCGCATGTGCGAGCCAAACCACCGCTTCTGCGGTTTCCTCTAGGCTCCCATTTTCCGCTTCTGCGCTTCCATTCCCGCAGATGTGGTCCCGCTTCTGCAGCCAAACGACCACATTTGCGGTCCCAGCTTTCCTTTGCCAAAACCACATCTACGACTATTCGGCCGCTTCTGCGGCTTCGCACCTGCGGCCCTATTTCGCAGGTGCGGTTATATCAGATACCAGCAACTTCAGCCTTTTCCAAAATTCCATCTTCGATCCGTTAACCACCCGGAATCCACCCGAGGACCCCGGGACCCCAACCAATCATACCAACCAGTCCCAAAATACGTTACGGACTTGCTCGAGGGCTCAAATCACATCAAACAATGCTAAAAGCACGAATCGACCTCCAATCCAAGCTTTATGAACTTTAGAACTTCAAACTTCTACTCCCGATGTTTAAACCTATCAAATCACGTCCGTTGACCCCAAATTTTGCACACAAGTCATACTTGACATTACGGACCTACTCCAACTATCGGAATCGAAATCCGACCCCGATATCAAAAGTCAACTTCCGGTCAAACTCTTTAAAAACCTTCAACTTCTATCTTTAGCCAAATGACTCCAAAATGACCCACGGACCTTCGAATTCACTTCCGATCGCGCTCCCAACTCCAAAATCACCATACAGACTCCTTGACTCGAAATCCCAAACGGACATCGATAACCCTGATATGCACTTCAACCCAAACTTATAAAATTTCTTCCAAAATGCTAACTTCCACAATAGGCGCCAAAACGCTCCCGGGTCATCCAAAACCTGACCCGGACATACGCCCAAGTCCGCAATCATCATACGAACCTGCTGAAACCTTCGAATCCTGATTCCGAGGTTGTTTACTCAAAAATCCAATCTTAGTCAATTCTTTCAATTTAAAGCTTCCGAAATGAGAATTCTCTTTCCAAATCAACTCCGAACCTCCCGAAATTTAATTCCGACCACGCGTACAGGTCATAATACCTGAATTGAAGCTGCTCATGGCCTCGAACTGCTAAACGGCGCGCTAGGGCTCAAAACGACCGGTCAGGTCGTTACATCCTCTACCACTTAAACATACGTTCGTCCTCGAACGTGCTAAGAACCATGCTGGGGTTGTCCGAAATCACTGTTTAATAGCTCGAGCACCTACCCGTGGCTACCACAACTCAGTTGGGTACATCAGCTCGATCAAATCTAAAGATAACCTCTTTTATTTAGGCAAATAAGCCTTGGAGCCCAGTTTTAACATCCGAAATTCTCTGCCAGGCCTGCCTTCAACATATGAGCACCGTATCAATCTCCACACGCTGTACCGGAACATGACTGCACACCTTTGCTGAATTCACACCATGCACTCCATCATTCACAAGACCATAATAACACTCTCTGATCATAATAGTCGACATTTCCCGAATATGATGCTCACAATGCACCCCATGACATATATAAGTCCTGTTCCAACTCTCGCAATGCCCCCACGACGGAAGGGATGTGTAGAAATTCATAACCGACTGCCGAATCAATGATCCATAGGGTCTATACTCCTGTCAAGAACCATCACCTTTTCTTGAACCAATTAATGGCCTTAGCTCCTTAATGTACTTCATATAATCCGATCGCACTGATCCTAGATTCAGTAACCTTATCTTACTCTGTACGAACTGCTCAGGCAACAAGTCACCTCTGACAAGACCAAAATTCTCATATGGTGCCACAACGTGCCAATAGGCTACCAACTCGAACGCGATACATAAGGAAAATGAACTCTGGAAGGGACTACTCAAATCACGCAACTAATATGAACTTTCCTCAGAAAATGGAGAAACAAAACACATAGAATAGAATATAAGGGACTGTAATTATCATCACACTGTTGCGGCGTGCAACCCGATCAGCACATAAAACTCACATAAGGAGATACACATCGAGCTGAATTGCTCATTACAACAAGATACCGAATATTAGTCACCAGCACGTAAGTGCATAATACCATCCACGAGGGGACATATAGTGCCATAAGCTACAAACTCAAGCACAACTGAGGTGCGATATATGATCTGAATCTCAAGGGCCATTTTGCTCATATAACATCATCTCTACGCGGAACCTCAACACATAAGCAATTTCCCAAGCCGTCTCACAACTCATACGGTGCAACGTATCATTACATGAAATATCTGAAGACGAAATAACACCCTGACTACTCCTCCATAAGGAGCGCATTACTGAAATGAACACATCTGGTCTGATATAGAGCCCATGTTCACCTTTGAATCCATCCACATACATCAAGCTAGTTCTGATCGCACCGAACTAGGCTAATAACCTTCCAAAGTTCCATAAATACTTCCCTTGCTCCTCATAACACATAAGGACAACCATCATAACCGGAGCAATCCTCCACAGTCCAAAACCCAATAAACTGTGTGCCCTCCAGGCATCAGTTCTTACTTTAACGACATCACTACAATTTCATACTTGATTCAACTCTTCAATCGATCAAGTGGCTTCATGCCACACTAATACAACCTTTCCGTGGGCACGCTCCCACAACCTTCCGCAGCAGATAACAGATTTGTACATCCAACTCACCGGCTGTGCTAACGCTGAAAAGCGATCAAAAATCCTTAACCAGGATGCAAAACCTTTTTCACAAACACCGATCTCAGGTGACCCTGAAGGAGGTACCAACTTACTTTAAACATCGAAACTACTTCCCTGCTCATACGAGCTCGTGACTTCCTTGTCAACACCGAACATGCAACCTTGATCCTCTCTTCGAATTCCATACCACTCACTGTACCCAACATGCCAACATACGATAGAACACGATCTTTCATCATAGATCCGTAACCACAAATGGATTAACACTTCATCATATAAAACTCTCCACTTATCTCACTTCAGGAGAACCTTAGCAACACACAAGTGAACTCTCATAACCGTAGCATACGCAAATCTCTAAGTAGTGGTCTAAGCTACCACAGCCCCTTCCGGAGTCTTCCTACGCATAGCAGGCCATAACAGTAGAATACTTCTGAATAACATCAATTATGGCGGCCGACAAGACTCACACGTACCACCACAAATCCCTTGCATAACTTGATCGCGCTAAAGGAACTGATCACTGCCACCAATATGCCAACTCAACTATGGCTAATCAATCTATGTTCTTCCAATTTATCCTAGATTGCCTTAGAAATAATAGTAACTCCCTCCAACACATAGCGTACTCCATCCGCACTCATCCTGAGTGACCTCGAATCACGAGACCATGCTGTCTCAAACCCCCACGAACCATTTCGTACCTCCCGAAGGATACACTGCAAGTCAAAACATCATAGAACCTTCTGTGCCCCTTCTCATAAGCTGCTACCAAGCTTGATTCTTAACCGTACGTATAGGCTCGCAATCATTAGGCACCACACTTTACTCCTTGAATCCACTAGGACCGTTGTCGAGAGCCACCCGCTCCGACTTGACCCCGAATAAAATCAACTCCATAAATCTTTTATCACATGAATACCCTTTCGACGAAGCACTCGGCAGAATCGTTTCCCTTGAAACCCGCATCTATACAAGGCATAAATCCTGAATTCTTCCCCAAGTCTGAACATGAGCCAATAAGGCTAACCATGGCACACCTTTAACAATTCCTTTGCTCTGATTATCACTTATGTTCTTTCTGTAGCTGAAATGACCCATCAATATGCTAATAACCAGAAATCTCGCAAGTAGTTAACCATGCAACCCTAATCATAGGCGGTCGGACTCTCCCACTTAGCTTGAAGCCATTATTACACAACTCTAGACTTCGCCAGGATCCTTTATCTCTTATTGACATAACCTTGCGCAATCAACGGCCAAAGTTCTCAGAATCTTTTTGTAAAACCCCTTTTTATACTCTGAATCATCAACCATGCTCACACGACCGATCTCTTTGCTGTATAGCCAGTAGAATTCTTCGCAAAAGCTTCGCCAACCATGCGATCGCTAAGCTGCTCACTGGAAATAACCCACATGAGCCCGTACTCCTTCACCAGCTGCACAAGTCCATTCACCCCTCGTGGACATCAATTAAATGTGCGGCAACATCCTTCCAATTCAAAGTTACGTTGTATCCTTCTTCATTTATAGTAGCTCATTTCCATTATATCAAATCTCCCGCCGCATGATAGCCCATACTTCAAATTAGATCCGTAGACCCCAATCATCAATCTCTAAAATTTCCAAGTCGTTCCAAACTCTCCTTAAAGTGCGTAGTCATCCTAACACAAAGCCCATATGCAACTTCGCCACTCTCCCACTTTGGCAAAATTCACCCCTCTAATCGACCACCCGACCTTTGCTTCCTATACCTGGCCTTCTAGAAATTTTAACCACCGCCTGACACTTACCAAATGTCCTTCCTCATCCTTTGCTGCTCAGTTGTTGCCTTAAATAAAATCTATCTTCGTGACACTTGAACCCACAATTGCTGCTAACTTTAAACCTTTTCGAAGATCATCTTCCTCGAACCGTCGACATTAGAAACACTGATTCAATCCTGAACTACCGCACCCCGCGATATCTGACAGCCGTATCTTCAATACCATTTCACAATATCTTAACCTAAAGGCGAATTGTAGAAGATTATAACACCGACAAACTTAGTACATTCAATTGGGACAACGACACCTCATCATTGAAGAAAACTCCACCACGCTCGCATATACCAAGTCTCATTACTCCACCAGCCCATTTCTAACCATTCTTGTCCGATTGCCTTTCCCCTGCCGGGAATAAAGTACTGAATCTCTAGATTATGCACTGAGTAAACCTCCCTTCAAGTCATTCACTGCCCCGACATGTAGGCAAATATCCTACCATCATATCAATACTGCGGAACAATTGTTCATAGTATTATGGCAATTGTGCCTAGCCTCAGAGCTCTCAGAAGTACCGCTACTGAGCTGAAATGACTGAATATCCTTCCACAAGACGACGATAATAGCTCAGGCAACTATGCAGGGAGAAAAACCCCGCACCGCATCGGTAGTACCATTACAATTCTTCAATCATCGATTCATAACAAGCGGTTCGCGTCGCATAAGATTTAATAGGAAGGAATTAAAGGCGTAGCCTCCAGGGATCAAATCGCACGATGGGAAACCAAGAAGGGAAGTACTCCTAACTGTCACACCTCCTTTTCACACTACACCCCGGAAGGGTATAATAAAGGGAGTTATTTCCAACTTGAAGTGACACTCGGAACGGGACTTATTATTAAGATTTCAGAGTCGCCACTTGGGAGATTAAGGGTGCCCCAAGTCACCAGTTGAATCCCGAACCGAGGAAATTATGACTCTGTTAATAGTCAGCGAACTAGAAATCCGAGTAAGGAATTCTGTTAACCCGGGAGAAGGTGTTAGGCATTCCCGGGTTCCGTGGTTCTAGCACGGTCGCTCAACTGTTGTATTTGATTTTATCTGATTTCGAAATATGTTCTAGCTTATGTGCTTTTATTAGTAAACCGCTTTTATTTTTATTTATTCGATTTTTAAACGAATTGCAACGTCGTGGAAATGCGCCTCAAACCACGTCGCACCAGTGCACCCGTGATTGTTAACACATTTCGACTTCGTTGAGATTTGGATTTGGGTCACGTAAATGTGCACCCGTGTTTAGGAAGGTGATTTTATTTAAAATGCGCGCCTAAAGTAGCTACGCGTTTATTAACAGTGTGGGGAGCCATGAAATTCGCTAAATGGCACATCCCGAAGTCTAAATATTTTGATATAAGCAATTAATGAGGGCCCCGCAATTTGTGTGTTTTATTCGGCGAGGCTCGTCTCATCATTCATTAAAAGGCCAAACTAAAAATGAATAAGATTTTTCTATTTTTGATTTGTCTCTAATAAAGGAAGAAGTCTAGTTGATTATTATTGTGAAAGTGTACACATCTTACCAATTGGGCAATATCGAGTCAATTGTCTTCCTAGCCTTGGGCCTAAACAGACCAATCCACACGGGACTGGCAGACTGGACAGAATTTCCCCAATAAACCAAATGTTGGGCCTAAAATCAGCCCAGGTCCTGAGAGGCCACTTAAACCCAGGGCTAACGCCAGCCCAAGTGAGGGGCTAATGGATGGGGTCACATATCAGTAGAGACTAATGCCCACGTTATTCAAAAATAGGCTGTTAAGCCTCGATCCGTTGACAGGCCCCAATCAGAACTGGAGCTTAAGCAAATTCACACGGAAAAATACTACTGAATATATTTCAAGTT
>NW_017671612.1:0-38106 GCF_001879085.1 Nicotiana attenuata
TGACTATCTTCAAAGAGTCTAGAAATCTGTGCACGGCTACAACTCTGGGGGCAACCAAGTATTTGTGCCTCAACAGAACCTCATCCTTTCCAATGTATCCAGCTATTTCCTCTAATGTCGGGGTAAGCTCAAAGTCCGAAAAATGGAACACATTATGTGTTGGGTCCCAACATGTAACCAGTGCTCTAATAATATCTCCCCGAGGCACAATATCGAGCAGGCCGGTAAGCCCTTTCAAATGTTTCTTGACTGCATCTTGCTCTTCTCTGCCTAAATCGTTCCACCACAGACGTAACTCCAAAGGGATTTTATGCATGATTGAAAATAATTCATTTTGAGTCATGCTCATCCTGCACATTTATTAAGGTGATTTTAATCACTTATTTTGACCTAAAAGAGAAAAATGGGACAATCCTGTTCAAATTGCCAATTTAAACAAACAGTCGGTATTGCGGATACGGCCTTTCAGCACTTCGTAAAGAAGCTTTTAAGGCTGTGCCTGCTAACCGTTTAGAAAATGACTCAGGGTGGCTGTTCTTGCAAAGCAGCCTTCCGGCGCCCTTTTGGGGACATTTGGCTTATTTTTGACAAGAATGGCGTCACCCGACTTATTCATGACGAAATTAAAAATTTTGGCATTTTTGGCTATTTTGAAAAAGGGGAGGTTGGACCCGATAAGGGTTGCCTACGTATCTCACATCCGGTGAGAATCAAACCAGCGTAGTTCGGGCCAATAAAACTAACTATTTCCGAAAACTAAACTCTTTTTGTTTTTCTTCTTCATTTTTTTTTGTTTTGTTTTTGTTTTGGCAAATACGCTACTTCTGAAAACAAGACTCTTTTTATATTTTCTTTTTCAGTGGCAAATAAAATAAACTAATTTGAAAATAAAACTCTTCTTTTTTTGTTTTTCTTTTCCATTGGCAAACTAAAAAGAACTTTTCTCTCTTTTTTATTTCATTTTATCAAAAATTCGGCAGCATTTCGGCATTACTTGGACATTGGTTTTTTCTAATATAGGGACTTAACTCTCTACACCGCTATTTTCTCTTTTGGTTTTTACACCTTTTCCAAATATTCAAAGCCGGTCAGCATGCAGGTCCCAAACAGATAGATGCACAAATAGGATGCAGCAGGATGGTCCATTATTCCGGGTACACCTGTCCTAGACGGACCCAACTCCTGTGTTGAGTCCCCTAAGTCATATGCACGTGATGCAGATAAACGTCCTACTAGGGATCCGGCATGAAGTCAAGTTCTTCTAGGTTCAAAACCTGGGCATGTGTTCTAGACTGTGTACCCGAGCGGACAACTCGAGTCGAGGAGGGGGCTACGTACCGGGAACCAAAGGGCCATCCGGCTTAGTAACTTGTCCGGCCTCTTTCTTATTTCAGGGTATTGACACTAACAGAATAGGGAGTCTCAACCAGTAAGCACATCCCCGGAGGTGAGAAGAGAAGGGTTTCGGCACAGTTTATATACAGTTCAGATAATATCAAAGCGGTAAAAAGCAACATTTTGCACATTTAGCATGAAACATGTAGAAAAATCAGATAAAGCTAAATACAACAATATATCAAAGCTCGAATTCTGAACCCTGAACCAGAGATTCTGGGTTCGTTCCCCAGCAGAGTCGCCAGAGCTGTCACACCTCCTTTTTCCTACACCTACGAGGGTGTAAAGGAGTTTTTCCAATTAAAGGACAGTCGGAACGGGATCTATTATTAATATTTAGAGTCGCCACTTGGGAGATTAATGGTGTCCCAAGTCACCGGTTGAATCCCGATCCGAGGAAATTATGACTCTGTTAACAGTCCGCAAACCAGAACTCCGAGTAAGGAATTCTGTTAACCCAGGAGAAGGTGTTTGGCATTCCCGGATTCCGTGGTTCTAGCACGGTCGCTCAACTGTTGTATTTGTTTTCATCTGATTTTTAAACATATACTAACCTATGTGCCTTTTATTCTAACCGCTTTTATTTTATGTCTTTTTAATAAGAATTGCAACGTCGTGAAAATGTGTCTCGAACCACGTCACACCAGTGCGCCCGTGGCTTTTGACGCATTCCGACTCCGTTGAGATTTAGATTTGGGTCACATAAATGTGCACCCGCATTAAGGAAGGTAATATTATTAAAATACGCGCCTAAAGCAACTACGCTTTTATTATCTTTGGGGAAAATCGTGAAATTCGCTAAGCGGTTTACCCGAATTCTAAGTATTTTGTAACATCTATTGAGGGCCCCGTCATTCTGCATTTTTATTGGCGAGGCTCATCTCACTTTATTATTTAAAAGGCAACCTAAAGAAACTACGATTCTTCTATTAAGTCTTGTCTCTAAACGACCTTAATTAATTAGCATTGATTTACTTTCAGTGTCTTGGGCCTCAAAGCTGGCCCCAAACAAATTCAGCCGTACTCATGAGAACAAAGTTGCCCAAACATGGGCCCTGTACAAGCAAATTCCAGGCCCAACTGGAGTTGCATCAATTTGAGTGGCTACTGAACTTTGCCGATTGATAATTCAGAAATAAAGCATTCTGTCCAAAATGCTAAGGGCCCAACACTTTAGGCCTACTGTTAGAACAGTTGGCCCAGATATGGTTAAATATAACCAGGTATAACTGAGGAACATAGCTTCAGGGTCGAACCCAGGCAGGGACAGCTTAAGTGTAAATCCAAACGTCCCAGCCTTCCCAATACGATTACCAAATTATGCAATTACTCGCGTTTTCTGGGATTCGATAGTAGTAATAGTCTAATTGCCAGTTCAGTTAAAACAAACAACTATGGTGAGCTCCATTTGGATTAATGCTATGCTACCAATATTCAGTCAAGCATTCAGCTCATGATCCGAACCCTTAAAATAATAATCATGCACGTCTACTTTTAACAGTTCATACACAATATTCAGCTACTAAGAAATTGATCTACAGCTGATTCTAAACATCAGCTGTCCAGCTACACAGTCCAATTAATACAACCATGAATATTCAATCAAACAGTAATCGAGCTATCTAGACTTAATAGGATGTCAAATTGAAATTCCAAGGCAGCACACAAGCTTCAATTGTATTTCCATATTCATCAAATGTAGTTACATCAATATAGGCTGGGAATATGTACCTGGAAGACAGAATGTAAGCAAATGAGGATTCACAGCAAAGAAGGATCAGAGGAACAACACAGCAGTACAAGCAGCAACGAATGATAGTTTCCAACAGCAACAACACAGAAAATTCAACCCAGGAATAGACCAGTGATCCCAGTATCAAATGGAATTGAGAGACTGAACACAGTAGCACCAGAACAGACCCAAGACTGACTTGCTTGGACTCCAAACCCAACCGAAAATCAAAACAAGACTACTTCTGACCTTCAACTACAAGAAATTAAGTTAAACAATGCAAACCAACCACTAAACTTGGAATTGACCTAAGAGATTGAATAAACAGTATCCTTTTTTTGGATTTTTGTTTTGTAATTTCCTATTGTTTTGGTTTTCAAATTTTGAATTTCTGCTTTCAAATCTGGGGACTGAAGAGTACTTTTGGGGAAGTAGCTTTTTTTTTTTTTTAGGTAGGTTTCAAAAACTTGTGAATCAAGGCAAATGAATGCCTATTTATAGGTGAACTTAGGGTCCAATTTCAGATTTTCCTTTACCCTTAGTCCCTATTCTAATTCTATTTNTGAGGAGGGGGATTTTTAGGCCTCCCAAACTTGTGAATCAAGGCAAATGAATGCCTATTTATAGGTGAACTTAGGGTCCAATTTCAGATTTTCCCTTTACCCCATTAGTCCCTATTTTAATTCTATTTTTATCCTTTATTTTCTGACTTGTCACACAAGTAACTACCCTAAGTTTACTGAAATCTGCACTATAGTCCATCCTAGAATGTTCTATACCCATTACAATTCCTATTCTATCCTTACCTTGGTTCTAAAATTACCAAATCTGATTAAACTTCCCTTTTCCATGCCTAAACTACCCTTAACATCCCCTGAAATTACTGACCAAGTTAAACTAGTCCATCAGCTATAACCAAACAAACTATTTCTAGGGCTAATCAAACTAGACAAATCAGCTAATCAAGAGGTTGGAACAATTAAAATCAAATTGCAGTAAACAATTATGAGTCGACTAACTGAACCTAAAATCAGACCACTTAAAATGTATATGACTACTGGAAACAGCATTGACATGAAGAACAAAACTTAAGCTAGATCCTGAACATGGAATTACTAATGCAATTACTGAATTAAACTAAACTAAACTAATTAATTACTACTAACCAATAACAACAGTAAAAGATCAAATACTGAAGAAAAATTGAAATCAAAAGTGCCCTAAAGAATTAAAGACTATCAAAACAAATTTAAACAAGAGCATACAAAATCAAAACAGCATTGAACAGAACTTACTAATTTTGAGCACTCGACTGACTATGGGGCGAACTCTGACCAGCTATTGTTGTTTGAATCCTCCGGGATTCTTGACACGTAACATCCCTAATCGTGTGTTTTTCAAAAGAAAACACGTGATTAGGGAAATTACGGTCCAAAATCCCCAAGATTTCTGAGTTAGGGTTCTGCCGGACTTTGGGACTTAAAATTCGTAACATTCTGGGCAGATTCGAGACAAGTGGCTATGGGGGTTGGGTAGAGGAGACTCAGATGAACCTAGGGTATCAATTTGGGACCATTTGGCATACTTTGGGTCTTGGCCGAAAAATATTCAAACTGAGATTCGACAAATTCCAGGCAGATTCGAGAGAAACTAACCCGGGATTTGGATAGGGAAAGGGGAGAGGGACCTTGGGTGTTAATTTGGACCGATTAGGGAGAAGTTGTGTCATGGCCGGAAAAATCTTCGATCTAATATTTGATGCTTTGGGGTGGGATTCGAAACGAACCAAGATGGGGGTTGGAAAGAGGAGAGAACAGTGGTCTTATGGTGTAATTTTGGTGGTCATCGGAGCATCGCCGCCGCCGGCGGCGATTTCCGGCCGGCGGCGCTAGGGCGGAAGACGGTGGTGGATGGTGGGGTGACAGTGGCGTTACAGGGAGTACGAGGAAGATGAATTGTGTTTTGGTTTTTTTGCATAATTTCGGACAGTTTTATTTAATTTTGAGAATCAATCGTGGCCACTAGATTTGTGGAGATGGACGGTCGTGATTAAACGACGTCAAAACGACGTCGTTTTGAGCATGGAGCAATTGGACCGGGCAGGGCGTTTGGGCCAGTGGCTTGGTCGGTGATTAGGATTCTTTTGGGCTGGGTAAAATGTGACCAAACGGCCCAAAACTGAGTATTATTAAAGCACCCTCTTTTAAATGCTTTTGTTTTCATTTTCATTTCCTTTGTTTATTTTTTGTAATTCATTTTGTATATATATTTTTTTTCTGATTTTATAAAAATGCAAAGATTAAAATGAGACCTAATTTATTTCCAAAATTTAGCTAATTAATTCCTATTTAAAGTAAACTCAAGACCAATTCAACAACTATCAATTAAAAATGCAAAAAATGGACTATTTTTGTTATTTTCTTTAAATTTTGTCCTAAAAACAACTTAACCACTAAATAATCCTTAAATATGAAATTAGATCCTAAATGCAAATGTCAGGCATATTTTTTTATATTTTCATATGAAATAAAAATGCACAAATAAAAATGCGAACAATTAACAGAAAATAACACAAAATTCACAAAAGTGTAAAATAATGAAAGAGAAATTATTTTGTTTGAATTTTGGGAATAATTCATATATAGGGAAAAAATCACGTGCTCACAATCCTCTCTAGCCCTCTCCGAAACCTAACCCTATCCCACCTACTTCCGTCCTATTTCCGCCAGAATCCATGGCATTCCTGGCCATGGATGGCCTGTGCTCACTCTCCCTCACTATTAAACTTGAGTTACTCGAAGATTGGAGGCCTGACTTCCATGGCTTCCTTTAGATCTGTCTCAGATCTGCAAGATCATGGCCTCTCCGGCCATTTTCCGGCATGTTCAAAGCAATATGAGTCTCTCCGACTCAGGATCCGACTTTCCTCAAGATCTTCTCATTCTAGGGTCTTCTCTGCTGATTTTTAAACCTTCTAAGGTTCTTTACTCGTCTATTTCTTTCAGATCTGTGACGTGTTTGGTCTTTAATAGACGTTTTAGGGTTGTTCCCCAAAATTTCCTTTTTAAAGTTGTTCAAATCCGATTTTTAGGGTTTCTGGAAAAAGCTTCTACATGTTTTCTGACTCTTTTTGTTCTCTCTTTATGTGTGTTTTATACTTGTATGTTTATTTCTTACTGTGCTCGAGTTTATTCTCTTATTTCTCTTCTGATTATGCAAGACCTTTTGTTGTTCTTTATTCACATGTTAACTTAGGTTGTTGTTCCGCACTCTCTGCTATATGTGTTTAAGTTCGTGCTCTTTGATTTTGTTTCACTTTACTGAGTTTTGTTGGCATTCCTGCTAAGTACTGTTCTTACCTACTTTGTTTAAAACTTCTGAGATCTATTTGAATTCCAAGTTTTTCTCAAGCATGCCTTTGAATCAATGTGTTTGCTATCACGTATGTTTGCCTCTCTCAATGATTTCTCACCTCTGATCCTATTTGAAACCCTAAAATTTGGGGGTTTTTCTTTGGGTAAATGGCACTAGGTTTTCACTTTGGAACCCTAAATTTCCGGACTCACTGTGAGCCTGTAATCGAACTCGAAATCCTATTTGCTTGTGATTCTGAAACTTTCATTGTTAGGCTCTTCTTTTGCTTAAACTGTATGCTTTATATATGAGGAACACTTCCCTTTCAAAAGATTTCACCAAGAATTGATTTTTGAAATCCTTTTAATCATGCTAATGATTCATCACTGATTTATTTCGATTGAATCCCTTTTACCCTACTAGCTATTTCTTAGTCTCTTTGTGTAAAAATCCCATGCTTGTGATGTTTTCCTTAAATACATGGTCTTGTGTATCTCTTCTGCAATTCTGTACTAGTTTGAATTATTTCTATACTTATATAACTCTTTCCTCAATTACTTGGGATTCCTTGTGATTACAATTGGATCTGGGATCCTCTTGATTGATTTTCGAACTGATGTCCTATTTTACTTTAATAAACACACTACTATTCCATCTTTCCTTAATTACCAACTATGTATTTGACCCTATTTTTACACTACATGGTTTCCTTACCTTAATCGAGCCTTAGTAAACTGATTTTTTCTCCTTATTTCATCTCAATTAGCCGTTTGACCTAGACTCCCCAATTAAAGGAGTCCAGTTGTCTTAATTGATACTAATTGATTGATATTTCCATGTTTATGCACTCTTTGCCTATGTATTGCTTGTTTTCAAAAACTATATAAGGACCTAGTCCTCCCTCTTTCTATCGAGGGAATTCTCTCATAATCAGAAACACACAAAAATATACCACTCACACACGGAACTCACTTTTCGAGCAATACTATTTTTCTAATCCTGCTTTACTTGAGATCTTCTGGAACTGTTGTTTGCAATTCAGCTTTTTTTGAGGATACTTTTGCTTACTTATTTTCTTTGAAACTGGTATGTCCTTTGTTTAAATATTCTGCTTCAGCCCTATGTGTTTACTTTACAGCTTCGGGCTTCTTGTTTATTTTACTGCTTACATGTTGTAATTTGTGCTTCATGTCTCTTTTCTTTGCTTCTGTTTCTGTCATGGATCCCTATCCCTATTCCCTTCTATTTGCTGAGTTAAGGTCTTGGCCTGACAGTATTCTAATTACTGCCCAGGCCATGACTTGATCCACAATGGATCCTAACTCTCAATGTTTGGCTATCACGCTGGTCAGGGGTGTGCCAGCATCCCAATTGCTGGGCATGACCACCCGCCTGCCGTGTCTCTCCCAGATTCCCTTCCCCTATGCACTTACACTTACTCTTAGATTCTATGTTCTGCCCCTCTCTTATGAGCCTTGCTTTGGGACCTTGAGTTCCCTCAGAACTTGGACATCTAAGGGCTGGCATCTCCATACTGCACTATGCTCTTGATTCTGAAATGTTTTTGGGGTGTAAGCACTGCCCGAAGCCCCTTTGAGACTCTTGGGAACTTTGACACACTCCAAATATGAGAAAGTCTTTTGGAAATCTGGTCCTGGAAGCTGGTTTATCTTATATTGTTGGACTTTGAGTCTGAATTAGGCTTATTAGATGTAGCTGTAACCGCTGCTGTAACTTTTTTTACTTTCTTTTGATCCATTCGGTCTGTAATAACTTTGTAATAACTATTGGGGATGGATAGTGAAAAGGGATGGGGGAATGAATACATGTAAAGGGTAGAAAGCATGCCTATAGGATCTTCTATAATTTCTGCATTTCTGCATGTAGAAAACCTGCCTATAGGTCATTCACAATTTCTGCACTTCTGCATTTAGAAAACATGCCTATAAGTTTTTCTACGCTTCTGCACTTCTGCACTTCCGCATTTTGGAAATCCTGCCGATAGGTTCTGCATATAAAATCATGCCTTAAGTTTTTCTGCATATACACACCATTAGGCAAACAATCTTAGGCTTAATAATAACCAACTCATTCTAGACATCATGTCAATAGGACTCTTGCATTTTTATAACTGTTTTAAAACTAATGACACTTAGAGATCATGCCTATAGGAGCAAACCAACTGAATCTGAATCGTCCATCTCGCTAGTAAGTTCAGAATCAGTGGTAAAATCGTTTTAACATCTGCAGAAATTTTGTTTGTAAAATCAATAATCCTCCTTAAAATCAGTACGCCTTCTGCCTTGTTAGATATCCTGATCACAGATCTCACCTAGGCAAACCAGTAGGTTGTTGATTAACTGTATCAGTTCTGATAACTACATCTATTTAAGACTAATTCGGACTCCTCATCTGAGAAATATGTGATGAATCAGCCTATCCTACGCCTTAATTTAATTAAAGACCTAACCAGTATCTGAAGTCATGCTATGTATTTGCATTTAAGTGTGGAGGCCTGTCTGAGCCCTAATTGCTGTTTGTCTCCCCCTATTTGACTATATGTTTTGATTGTCGCCTAGATTTTTTATCCTTTCCTGAACTTCTGAAAAGCCCCAATTCCCTTCCCTTTAGGACTAGTAGTTCCAATGCCTCCGGAACTGATAGGATCGGGACGGGTAATAGCATGCAATAAGTAACGATACCATTCTGCACTTCAATACCTCAACGGGGTAGGGAGGGTAGACATGGAGATGATGATCACGCGATAACACCATGCGTATGATTGACTACCGGTGTTGTGTAGATGATCCATGTATTTTACAAACCTAGGACCCCCCTTCCTTTATGTAATTATTTTAGATTGACAATTTTTAGTTCTTTAAAATTCTGCATTTTGTTTCAGTGATTAAAATTTCCCATTTAATTTTTGCACTGTCCTCTTCTTCTAAATAAAATTTTCTGCTCCCCACTTCTGTATCTGATTGTTTATATTCATTATTTGGTCCCTTTTTTTGCACTTAGACACTCTTTCAAATAACTAGGAAATCACCTATTCAAAATTACAGCATGCTTAGTAACCATTATACATATCTACTTGAGGTCCTTATGTGAAATTTGTCTTGTATGCTTACTTGCTTTAAAGTCACAATTGTAGCTGGCCGGGAACCACACTAGTGGATCTTGAGGGGTGTTTAACACCTTCCCCTCGAAATGATTTCTAGCCCTTACCCAAACTCTGGTTCTCCAACTCAAACCCTTCTTAGTGTCCTAAGCACTTAATCATTAGGTGGCGACTCTTCAAACTCCAAAACCCAATTCCCAAAAGGGAAAGGAGTTGTCCGCCCAAATGTCGTAAACCCGATTTCGCCTTTTAAAAGAGGAAAAAAGGGGGCGTCGACAGCATGGCGACTCTGCTGGGGACTTTCTTTTAGGCTTTTACCATTACATGTTATTTGTGACTTTATTTCTTCTTTATTGCTTTTATTTAATGTCTTTATTTCTCTTCTACTTCGAAACTGACTTAGCTTTTGTTTTCTTTTCTTGCTTTTACCGCTTTCCTTCAATACTGTTGTAATCATGAGTAATTATTGTAATTATTATTTTTTGAACGCGCAAATACGTGACAATTTGTTTCATTCTTGTAACTTCTTCAACATCACATTCCACTCGTGCCAAACAAATACCATAGCAACGCTTATAATGAGTGATTGCGCCCTTCCAATATATCACCCCCTAAATTTTGTAATGGCGTATTTGCGGTAAAACCAGTCGATCAGCGGTGCAGTCGATGGTTCCGTGCCTTTCCCTATTGAGTTGTCCGCTCAAGGGTACCGGTTTAATACTGTGACGACCCGACCCGTCGTCTCATGTATTACAACCCCGTTTCCCCCCTTTACTGCTTCTTCATGTTTCATTATCAGCAATGAGTGAGCTATAGTTGAATTGAATTGGTTTGGATAGGAAATGAGACACTTAGTCTCTTTAAGGAAGGCTTAAGTTGGAAGGTCAACCAGACGTTGACTTATGAGTTAGAAGGCTCGGATGTGTTTTTCGGTGATCCGGTTAGCTTCGGGGGATGATTTGTGACTTGGGAGTGCGATCGGAATTGATTTTGGAGGCCCAGTGTAGAATTAGGCTTGAATTGGCGAGGTTAGTATTTTGGCGAATTCTGGTGGATGGGTGAGAATTTGATCCGAGGGTCGGAATGGAATTCCGAGAGTTGCTGTAGCTTCGATATGTGATTTGCGATGTGTGTGCAAAATATCAGGTCATTCGGACGTCGTTTGGTTGGGTTTTTGATCGAATGCGTAATTCGGATGTTTTTAAGAAACTTAGGCTTGAATCCGATGTGATTTGATGGTTTTAGCGTTGTTTGAAGTGTTTTGAGGATTGGAACAAGTTTGAATAAGGTATTAGGATGTGTTGGTGTTTTTGGTTGAGGTCCTGGGGGCCTCGAGGTGAATTCAAGTGATTAAACGAGAGTTTTTAAAGTTTGCTTCAAGTCTGTTGCTGCTGTCATCTGATATTTCCGCTTCTGCGG
Organism: Nicotiana attenuata; assembly: GCF_001879085.1. NCBI lineage: Eukaryota > Viridiplantae > Streptophyta > Magnoliopsida > Solanales > Solanaceae > Nicotiana > Nicotiana attenuata. Next base: position 11,022 of record NW_017671612.1, read on the forward strand.
AAACGGACCGCAGAAGCGGTTCCACAGAAGCGGGTGAGCGATCGCAGAAGCGGTCCTTGAGGGCTTGGAAATTTCCGCAGAAACGAGAGGCAGTCCGCAAAAGCGGACATCGCAGGAGCGGTTTGCGACTGCAGAAGCGGTCCTGGAGATTTTAAGTTAGACCGCAGAAGCGGTTATTTTGACGCAGAAGCGGGAACCGCAGGTGCGGTATCCCAACCGCAGAAGCGGAGACCTGGCTGGGTTCAAGTGAACAGTGTTTTCACGATTTTGAAAGAGAAGAAACATTTTGGACTTCGGACTAAGGAGATTTTGGGCGATTTTTGAAGCGGGTTTCGAGGGCTATCATCAGGTATGGATTCTTGGACTTAGATTATGATATTATTGTGTATAAACATGGATTAACAGTGAAAACCCAAGGAATTAAAGGGTAAAAATGGAGGTTAGGGCTTGAAACTTAAGAAAGTTAAACTAGGGATTTGAGTGGTCAAATGGACTCCTATTTTGGTGAATTTTATATGTATGGACTCGTGGCGAGACGAGGAATCCGGTGATGTGAACTTTGTTATTTTTCGAGAAGTGGGCCCGGGGCTCGGGTTTTGCCAACTTAGTGAATTTTGGTGTTTTTCGAGTCTTTTCGATTGGGTTATGTTTCTTTAGCCTATTGTAATGTATTCGTTGTGGTTTTAATCAGATTCGGCATGCGAAGAGGTGGATTCGAAGGAAAGGGCATTGCGAGCTAGTCTTCGGTCGGCTAGAGGTGAGTAATAGATGTAGATGATGACCTGAGGGTTTGAAACCCCGGTATATCACATTGTGACGCTATATTGAGGCGAGACACGTACTCTATGACGAGTGCGGGGTCGATTGTGACTGGGGATTGTGACCTAGTCCGTTCCGATTGATGTTCGTACTGTGTTCTTGACTAGAAATTGTTTGGTAATCATCCTACTTGGATTTTATGAATATGTTTGGGGCTTTGTGCCTATCATTTGCGTCCTTCAGGGATCCTTATCACTGCTTCCATGATGCTTAGCATAATTCATGATATCAGTCCTGAGTTAGACACTGCCTCGAAATGTTTAGTAAATAAATAAAGGTTTAAACACTTAGCTCTATAATTCCTAATAACCGAAACTAAAAATGAACAATTTGACTGTGCCCGGGTGGCTTGCATGCATATATATATATCTGGACTGAGTGTGGATCGGGCTGCACGCCGCAGCGAATGCTACGATGATATTGCACTTGGGCTGTAGGAGCCCCTCCGGAGTCTGAACCCCCACAGTGAGCGCGGGTACCCAAATGGATCGGGATGCACGCCGCAGCGGTCATGTGCATTGCTTTGCATTCATGCATTTATACCTATTTGTCTTACTTGTCCTGGTATTGTTGTTGTTCCATCGTTTTATGTGCTGAATCGCTGATTATAGCTTTATATTGTAATATTTCGGAATTTCTTACTTTCAGCCATTATATATGTTTATTACTCACTGAGTTGGAAGTACTCACTTTACTCCCTGCACCTCGCGTGCAGTTGCAGGTATCGTTCACCCGGTAGCGGGTTATTAGCGGATTGAAGGTATTGTTATTGTAGTTGAGCAAGGTGACCGCCAGTGTTCGCGGCACCGGATGTTGTCTTTTGTTTTCCAGAAATTTTACTTGTATATATTTATTGGCCTGTAGTTGTGTTAAGGTTTCCTTAGATGCTCGTGACTTGTGACACCCCGGTCGGGTAGTGACTAACAGTTTCTAATGCCATTAAGTTGTATCTTCTATTCATTTATGTTTAATAATTTGCTAGTGAAAGGATTTGGGTTAGTTGGCTGGCCTTGTCCTCACGAGAGGCGCCATCACGACCGGGTATGGGAATTGGGTCGTGACAAGTTGGTATCAGAGCCTAGGTTACTATGTCTCACGAGTTATGAGCAGGTTTAGTAGAGTCTCGCAGATCGGTACGGAGACGTCTGTATTTATCCTCGAGAGGCTGCAGAACCTTTAGGAAAACTTCCCATTCTTGGAATTCTTATCGTGCGTACTTGATTCAGCTTGAGATATAACTCTTGAAATTCCTTCCACACGTCTGTATGCGCACGTGAGCGCTCAGTATTATATGTGCCTTGATGGTTTGTGATTCCCTAATCGAGGGGCGAGATGTAATCTTCGTGAGTATGTTGGGCCAGTCTGGAGGACTTGAGGCCGGATCCTTGCCTATGGCTTGAGCACCGAGGTGATGATTGTGTGAGCGAGTGTTTTGAACGTATATGTTCGGTATTGTCCCTATTAGCCGGAATGGCGGTGGGATATCCATGTGATGAGTATGTTAGTATGGCGAGATGTGTCTATATGACTTGGTAGTGACGAAGAAGTCTGTAGGATAATAGATGAACTATTAAGTGATTCGACTCCTATTGTGGATTGATGTGTAGCCCGAATTATGGGCGCGTGAAGAATATCTTCGTATCTCCTAGTTGGAAAGTAAAGTACAATACGTGTGGCGGTGTGAGTTCAGACTTAGGAAGACTAATGACTGAGTAACGTATATGATGGTGAAAGGTATGCTGAAGTACTAAATTGAGGCGAAGTAGGGGTCATCTCCTGCGGAGTGTTCTTGAGTGGTATGGTCCTTACATGTATGTTAGAAGATCTCATGTGTAATTGAAGGGTATGTGTTGAAATTTAAAAAATTCTGGTCGCTTAAGAGAGTGGACTCAGTTGATGTGGGCATGAATGCGAGGGTTGTAGAGGATTTCAATACTAGATGATCTGTGTTTTCACAAATTTGTAGATGATTTGAGTTTAATCTCACCATGACATTGTGGCATCATTAGAGTAAAGGTGTTATGAGTTGTTAAGTATGTCTTGATATATGGCTTCGAGCCAAGTTGGGGAGGTTGCTGTTGATTAGCTGATTGCTCGGTTATGTGCTATGTTGGGTACGTCTCGAGGTATGCTGGCGAATCGGTTCTAGTTGCAGAAATTGAGCCGAGGATGGGCGAGTGAAGCAAAATTTCGACAAAGGTTATATTATGTTCCATAGGGTATGATAATTTTGGAATGTCTAGAGTTGTTGTTGGTAGAGGATGCTCGGTGCATAGAGTAGGAAGTGCTTGGTTGTATTGGGATGAGAGTCTCATTTTACGGTATCGGAGTGCCAATAAAGCACGAGTGGTTCTATTCGTTAAATCAGGTAATTTGCAGATGAATAAGAGAGAATGACTCTCGAGAATGGTTTTAATGTGTTCAAGAATCTACATGTAGCACTCAGGTGTTTTAAGGTAGTGTATGTGACTAAAGACAGTGTTTTCAATAGAAAATGTCAAGACTTGTGGTATTTTTATGTTGATCATGGGATCCTATGTGTATCGACCTGGAAAGTAAAGGAAGCGAATTTAGATTCGCAGAAAGTTCTCAGAGTGAAGTATTCTGGAATGTGGTATTTCTGGGAAACAATTGAGAGAGTATTCAGTGGCCTATGGGTCTTAGACAGTGTGGTCTTATGTTCGAGTCTCGTATGGTAAGCCTGGATTGAGGCATTGTGATGCTACAACGAGGAAGAAATATCAAGTGGATGATGAATAAAAAGGGGAATTACATAGATGGAATAGTTTGATAGTAGACCGAATCGGTATGGTAAAGATATGATTAATTCTTCGTATGTGTTCGAGGTAATGAGCTTTTACCGGTGTTTTGCAGCAAGGCTCTTGAGTTTTGACAGCTTGCTTAGCTTGGTTTGGGTAGAAGGATTTAGTCCTGGCAGTTTAGCTTGTGCAATGGAATTGGGAGAGAGAGTTCTTGATGAGTTTTACCGTGGTTTAGAGACGTATATATTACCTATGGGCATGCGAAGCATGGAAGGTATAGTGATTTCTCTTCTAGATGGCATTGATGGAGAGTTCTTGACTAGAGGAATACATAGATGTTTGTGGTTAGGAAAAAGGGAGATAGAGTTCTCATGTTATCCTAGTGTGTTATGGTATACGCGGTATGTTGTGGAGAATTGAGATTTGCGTGTTCAAGGTTTCGGTTCATTTCATAATGGAAAGTCATTAAATTCTTAAGCAGCACGGGCAGCTGCAGGTGATTAAAGAATCGATCTTCAAATGATTAAGGAAAATGGTATTGCCAACCATAGTGATTTGACGGGGGTATATGTTCCAGTAAAAGGGCAATGTGATGTAAACTGATAATACTTCGGTAGTGTTGCGGCATTTGGGATCGACTGTTGATATCTGAGTTTGTTTGATGGCACAAGGAAACATTAGAATACCTTTTGTGGGATGATTGGGTACTTGAGGTGTGATATGTATTCATACGGCACAATTTGGGATCAGGTATAGTGATTTGTGTGCTATATGGAGTTAGAGACTAGGAGTTCTCGTGTTCAGGCTATGCAGTTGTTGTAAATCGTGTGTATCGGCACCGTCTAGCGGTTATTGGGAATTAGAGGTCCGAGTGGATCTTTCTTTGCCTGGTATGCCATATTTTGGATATGATATTGGATTGTAGGCTGGTTGTCTCAGTGTTGGGTTATTCTAGACTATTGTGCTACGGGCTAGGCCGGAAATGCCACGGGTTGAGCGGCAAGGTGCATTGGATTATGTTCTTGCAGAGTGGTATATATTTCAAAAGATGCAGCGGACGACTGAGAAGGATTGCTTTTCTTAATGGGGCATTCGTGATGGATGTCAGTGCAAAGGTTTCTACCATTGATTCAGTTCCGGTATTGATGACTTTTCGGATGCATTTTATTGTGGCCGAGTGCCGGGTGAGATGGCAGATTTTGGTATCTATTTGGTGCCGGGCACCGTATCGTACGGCTCTGGCAGGAGTTATAGTAGTGGAAGGAGCAGCTTCAGGCTTCATGGTATTGAGTTCGTTGGCAGGCCAATGTGGCTACATATTTAGCTTGAGTTAGCTTGGTTAGTCTTGAGTTGTATTGATGAGGGATAGGTTGATTCGATCGTTATTGAGCTTGTTAGTGATCTGGGGAGATCTATGAGTTGCTTTTTCTGTGCTGTGAGGCGTTATGACTTGTTGGTTATGGGCACACGTGGTGCAGATCTATTGGGGATTCATAGTGGAAGTCGAGCGGGAAGAGTAATCGGATGTTGCTCGGTAAATGGAGTGTGGGTTATGACCTATCAGGTGGCGTGTCGTATGTTGTTTATTTCACCGTGGGTGCAATGAATTGCCTTGGTTTCAGACATCAAATTGTGTGTGGCTGTCGAATTTTGATCACAGTGTCTTGAGGTGCTCCATGTGTAACAGTGTTCGGATAGGATCGCGCATTGTAGCGAGGCTGCGTTGAGTTATGACCTTTCGGGGTAGATTCAAGTGTTCTATTTCTATGATATGAGACGGGGTCTCAGCCTTATGTTGTGATGATACTGATGAGCTTGAAGTACAGCTCTTTTGTTTGAGTTATTTTCCTGATTTGAGTATATTCAGGTCGTTTCTTGTTGGTACGCGTATTATGCAAGTTATGGCTTAGGCCTGTATTGAGGTATCATATCACCAGAGTGGTGTGTTGGATTCGAGGTGATCCTTAGAGTCATTAATGAATACGAACGGAATTGATTGCAGCTTGTTAGAGAGATAATATCAAGGTATGGCCCGGAAATCTGTTGTGATATTAGTCAAAGGGAAGTGGCTTCATGAATGGTTGATTTGAGGAATGGTTACGGTTTATCGCGTGTTTCATTTGTTATTGGCAGTATATGGAAGTGTTGGAATAAGACTTTAGCTAATAAAAGGTTTTCTATCGGTATTTGGTTATTATGGGCAACTGCTGTAAATAGAGGCTATCGTTTCGAGTGTTTGGATTATGTGGTATATCATATGATTTCACCTGAGGTTGCAAGTATGGGTTATTACAGCTGGTACGGGTTTATTCTGGGTATAGATGTGAGGTTCTGATATTGTGTATGATTTCGGAAAGTGCAATGTGGTTCTATGGTTTATGGTTTAAATGGACGGTGAGATTTCGGCTATATTGTGTTGTCCTATATGAGATAGGGTGGCGTGAGATCACCCCGGGTATATGTTTGGTAAAGTTATTCAGCTGTTGGTTAGCTTCTAGGACAACTCTGGGTACGCTCGAGGACGAGCGTTGGTTTAAGTTGGGGAGGATGTGACGACCCGACCCGTCGTCTCATGTATTACAGCCCCGTTTCCCCCATTTACTGCTTCTTCATGTTTCATTATCAGCAACGAGTGAGTTATAGTTGAATTGAATTGGTTTGGATAGGAAATGAGACACTTAGTCTCTTTAAGGAAGGATTAAGTTGGAAAGGTCAACCGGATGTTGACTTATGAGTTAGAAGGCTCGGATGTGATTTCCGGTGATTCGGTTAGCTTCGGGGGATGATTTGTGACTTGGGAGTGCGATCGGAATTGATTTTGGAGGCTCGGTGTAGAATTAGGCTTGAATTGGCGAGGTTAGTATTTTGGCGAATTCCGATGGATGGGTGAGAATTTGATCCGGGGGTCGGAATGGAATTCCGAGAGTTGTTGTAGCTTCGTTAAGTGATTTTGGATATGTGTGCAAATTTTCAGGTCATTCGGACATCGTTTGGTCAGGTTTTTGATCGAATGCGTGTTTCGGAAGTTTTTAAAGAATTTAGGCTTGGATTTGATGTAATTTGATGGTTTTAGCGTTGTTTGACGTGTTTTGATGATTGGAACAAGTTTGAATGACGTTTAGGGATGCATTGGTACTTTTGGTTGAGGTCCCGGGAGCCTCGGGGTGAGTTCGGATGGTTAAACGGAGAGTTTTGGAATTTGCATATTGCTGAAGCCTGCTGCAGCTGGTATATTCGCTTCTGCGAGTCTTGGACCGCAGAAGCGGACACGCTTAAGCGATGGATTTACCGCAGAAGCAGTGAAGAGGCCTGGGCGCTGGTTCCGCAGAAGCGGGTGAGCGATCACAGAAGCGGTCCTTGAGGGCTTGGCAATTTTCGCAGAAGCGAGAGGCAGTCCGCAAAAGCGGACATCGCAGGAGCGGTTTGCGACCGCAGAAGTGGTCTTGGGGATTTTAAGTTAGACCGCAGAAGCGGGAACCGCAGGTGCGGCATATTAACCGCAGAAGCGGAAAAATGGTCTGGGTTTAAGTGAACAGTGGTTCAAGAATTTGAAAGAGAAGAAAAATATTTCGGACTTCGGCTTAAGCGGTTTCTTGGGCGATTTTGAAGAGAATTCGAAGGGGCTTCATCAGGTATGAACTATTGGACTCGGATTATGTTTATATAGTGTAAAATCATGGATTGAACACTGAAATTTAAGGGATTAAATGCTAAAAATGGAGGTTAGGGCTTGAAACTTAAGAGAGCTTAAATTGATGATTTGAGGGGTCAAATGGACTCCGATTCTTGTGAGTTTGATATGTATAGACTCGTGGCGAGATAAGGATCGTTTTGATGTAAAGTTTTCTGGATTTTGAGAAGTGGGCCCAGGGCTCGGGTTTTGCTAATTTCGCGATTTTCGATATTTTTTGAGTCTTTTCGATTGGGTTATGTTTCTTTGGCACATTGTAACGTATTCGTTGTGGTTTTGTCCAGATTCGACGCGCGAGGAGGTCAATTCGAGAGGAAAGGGCATTGCGAGCTAGTCTTCGGCCGGCTAGAGGTGAGTAATAGATGTAGATGATGACCTGAGGGTTTGAAAACCCGGTATATCACATTGTGATGCTATATTGAGGCGAGACACGTACTCTATGACGAGTGCGGGGTCGATTGTGACTGGGGATTGTGACCTAGTCCGTTCCGATTGATATTCATACTGTGTTCTTGACTAGAAATTGTTTGGTAATCATCCTACTTGGATTTTATGAATATGTTTGGGGCTTTGTGCCTATCATTTGCATCCTTCAGGGATCCTTATCACTGCTTCCATGATGCTTAGCATATTTCATGATATCAGTCCTGAGTTAGACACTGCCTCGAAATGTTTAGTAAATAAATAAAGGTTTAAACACTTAGCTCTATAATTCCTAATAATTGAAACTAAAAATGAACAATTTGACTGTGCCCGAGTGGCTTGCATGCATATATATATCTGGATTGAGTGTGGATCGGGCTGCACGCCGCAGCGAATGCTACGATGATATTGTGTTTGGGCTGTAGGAGCCCCTCCGGAGTCTGAACCCCCACAGTGAGCGCGGGTACCCAAATGGATCGGGCTGCGCGCCGCAGCGGTCATGTGCATTGCATTGCATTCATGCATTTATACCTATTTGTCTTACTTGTCCTGGTATTGTTGTTGTTCCACCGTTTTATGTGCTGAATCGCTGATTATAGCTGTATATTGTAATATTTCGAAATTTTTTACTTTCAGCCATTATATATGTTTATTACTCACTGAGTTGTAAGTACTCACTTTACTCCATGCACCTCGCGTGCAGTTGCAGGTATTGTTCACCCGGTAGCGGGTTATTAGCTGATTGAAGGTATTACTATTGTAGCTGAGTAAGGTGACCGCCAGCGTTTGCGGCACCGGATGTTGTCTTTAGAATTCTAGAATTTATTTTTTGTATAATATTGGCCCAGTAGTTGTAATCAGTTTCCTTAGATGCTCGTGACTTGTGACACCCCGGTCGGGTAGTAATTAACAGTTTCTAATGCCATTAAGTTGTATCTTCTTTTCATTTATGTTTAAAAATTGTTAGTGAAAGGATTTGGGTTAGTTGGTTGGCCTTGTCTTCACGAGAGGCGCCATCACGACCGGGTATGGGAATTGGGTCGTGACAAATATCCTCTGCTTTTTCCAAATGGAAAGGTTGGCTGGCACCAAGGAATACACAAATATAAATCAAAAAGAGGTGCAAGCACATCTGAAGTTGCCAATGTAAACCAGAATGTCCCAACATACACGTCCGCTAATGAGGTGTTTCACAAAGAGGAGCAAGGTAAAATATTGCAATTAAATTACGTATTACTTTAGTTTTCTTATTTGAATATTACCTACACTAACAGATATGACTTATTTTTGTAGGTGTACGTCGTGAATCTAAATCATGCGTGTCTTGTAGAGAGTATTATTGCTACAAATTTCAAATACGCAAAGGAGAAAAGACAATACTACTATTGTGCGGACGGTTATTGCAGCAATTTGTGGTTGACATGTACATCAAGTTAGAAACAACAAGACTTGAATTCTTTAGATTAGAGCAAGCACTACTTAGAAGGGAAATATTGCAAGGTATAGTTGATAGTATCATGGCTGGAGAATATAGAGGAGATAAAGTTAGCCAAAGAGTAATATTGTCGGTATCATTTATCGGAGGCCCTAGAGATATGCGCCGTAGGTATATGGATGCAATGGCTTTGGTTCAACGTTTTGGAAAACCAGATTTATTTATCACAATGACATGTATTCCCGATTGGCCGGAGATCCAGGAAAATCTATGCGAAGGACAACTTGCACAAGATAGACCAGACTTAGTGACTAGAGTTTTTAGGGCAAAATTAAAGGATTTAAAGGATCAGATTTTCAAGAAAAAAATATTTGGTCCTGTTGCGGCACATGTCTTCGTGGTTGAATTCCAAAAAAGAGGCCTACCACACATACACCTTTTGATAATACTTGAACAAGGGTACAAGATAACATCAGCAGACCAATATGACAAGTTTATTTCTGCGGAACTTCCTAATGAAGAAGAATATCCACTCTTGCATGACTTAGTTGTCAAGCATATGATGCATGGTCCATGTGAAAAATATCGTCCAACAAATTCATGCATGAAGGATGGTCAGTGCAAGAATCACTATCCTAGGCCATTTAGTAATAAATCAATACAAGGAAAGGATGGATACCCTATTTATAAGAGAAGAAATGATGGAAAGACCGTAAATGTTCGTGGCACGAGAATGAATAATCAGTGGGTTTTGCCATATAATCCTTACTTACTAACTAGATACAATTGTCATATTAATGTGGAGTCTTGCTCTGGAGTGAAAGCAATCAAGTATCTCTACAAGTATATATATAAAGGGCATGATAGGTGTGCTGTTTATATTGAATCAGATGATGGCGAAAAAGTAGTTGATGAAATCCAAAATTTTCAAGACGCACGTTGGGTGTCTCCGCCAGAAGCACTATGAAGAATTTATGAATTCAATCTCAGTGAAATGCAACCTCCTGTCATTAACCTTCAACTACATCTCCCGGATAGACAAACAGGTAAATATTTATCTCCAACAAGGTTAATTAAAACTTTTGATGAAATAACTAACTATACAAGTTTCTGTGAAATGTCAATACACATTGTGCTATTGGAGCAAGCAAAATTTGCAAAATGTGATTACGTGGGAATATGCGACGCTAACCATGCTCACGGAGTTTTTTCGGACATGCTCGAGGGATACTGAAGCACGTCAATACCTATACAAAGAATTTCCAGAGTATTATGTGTGGAACTCACAGGGAAAGATATGGACAAAAAGAAAAACAAGATCAGTTATTGGTCGAATTGCTACTGGTAAGATGATCTATCTATTCTCTTTCAGATAAATAAGATATTTTATAAGCACCTCATAAGATATTAATCCTAGAGTCAGTATTCCATTACTGACTAAAAAAGAGCTACTTGAAACCATGAACGCAAATTATATTCTAATCCCATCAAGAAAATAAAAATTTAATGAAATACATAATAAACGCAAGATTAAAGATAATAAAATATGCAAATATATAAGCATATGCATGCAATAAGAATGTGAATAACAACTTACTGCTTTTTCAATAGGTATACCAAAGCGAGATTCCTGCACAAATGTTTTAGCTTTAGAAGATAAGAAATTCATGTAGTACTCTGGAAAAAATATTCGAAGCTCTGCAAAATGAAATATCCCATGTAGGTATATCAAATGATTTTTTAAAATCATTTATTCAATCCTAGATGTCATGATAACATCATCAATTTAGACTCCGTGCAAAATAGGGAAACAAAGTTGGCGTAGACTGAGATGGAGGCGTGGAGTTCTTTGTGTATGAACTGGGATGCCATGTGACTCTAATACTCATACAAATAAAGATGATATGGGAAAGACTACGGACTGTTATTGATGAAATTAATAATTTGAAACAATGTTAGTGCTGAAAAATATATACAAATGTGTATAATGCAAAATTATCAAAAACTATTTGCACTTGTCTACAGCAAAGTTAGAAGCTGGTGTTATACGTTTCTTGATAAACATATTTCAATTCTTATCGGCTAAGAATATTCTAAGGCTTCAACAAGAATTCAGAATCCAACATGTTTAAATAACGACACTTCTTTTAAGTAAAGAAGGAATATGTTTTGGCATCATTCATTGACTTGGCTACATTATACTGACAGTCTGCACCCTGCTGTATTTTATCTGGATACATGATAATGATTAGTCTTAACAGTTAATATAGAATTTTACTCAATGTTACATCTAATCCTAGAGAAGGCGAAAGGTATTATTTGAGATTATTGTTGAATCACGTCAGAGGACCCTTATCGTTTAAAGACTTGCTAACTGTTAATGGAAGAGAGTGTGAAACATTCAAAGAAGCTGCAAAGGAAAGAGGTTTATTAGAATCAGACAACAGTATATCAGAATGCTTACGTGAAGCGGTCCTCTTCAAAATGCCATCAGCGCTGAGAAATTTATTTGCAACAATTTTGGTTCATTGTAATCCAACGGACATTAGGAAGCTCTGGGAAACCTATTACGAAGATATGTCAGAAGATTTTAGAAAAATACATGACAATTCTCCTGCTGCTCAACTCCAATGCACGTTGAAGAGCATCAATTATTTCTTAGAGAGCATGGGCAAGAAAATTGGCAAGTATGACCTACCTAAACTTGATCATGGGAGGGATAATGGTAATGTATCGGAATGCAGAGAAATAATTGAAGAAAGGTCTATAAATGTATCGCCCGAAGATTTTGATGCACAATCAAAACTAAATTCTGAACAAGAACAAGCTTTCAAGACTATATTAGAGAGAGTCGACTCTGGCAGAGCGGGGTTATTCTTTGTGGATGGACCTGGAGGAACTGGAAAAACATTCCTATATCGTGCATTGCTTGCAAATCTCAGATCAAGAGGCATGATAGCTTTAGCAACGGCAACAAGTGGTGTAGCAGCTGCAATTTTACCCGGAGGTCGTACAACTCACTCTAGATTCGACATCCCTCTTCAGACAACTGATACAACGATCACAAATATGTCAAAACAGAGTGGTGGTGCTAAATTGATAAGAAAATCAAAGCTAATAATTTGGGATGAAGCACCTATGGCCAATCGTCAGACGATTGAAACTGTTGATAGGAGCATCAGAGATATAATGGATATTAATGAACCCTTTGGTGGAAAAGTGATGGTCTTCGGAGGTGATTTTCGTCAAGTACTACCAGTAGTTCCAAAATCTACCAGAGCTGAAACAATAAATGCAAGCTTGGTAAAATCATATTTGTGGAATAAAATGGAAAAGATTCAATTAACAAGAAATATGAGGGCAAGAGCAGATCCAACATTCAGCGATTTCTTACTACGGATCGGTAATGGAGAGGAACCTACAATAAGAGATGATATGGTCCTTCTTCCAGAAAAATTGATCGTCAAACATGATGCAGATAGTACTGGTGAAGATAATTTAATAAGAGAAATATTTCCATCTCTAGATGAAATGCCAAGTTGTGCAAAATACATGACAGAAAGGGCTATCTTGGCTAGCAGAAATGAGTATGTTGATCAACTAAATGAGATGCTAATTGCTAAGTTTCCTGGTGAAAGCAGAACTTTTTTGAGTTTTGACTCCGCAGAGGATGATACCAACAACTACTACCAGGAAGAGTACTTAAATACTTTAACACCAAGTGGTCTTCCACCACACAGGTTTGTGTCAAATTGCTATTCTCTATCTTTCTGTGAATTCATTGTGTACATGACAATATTAAAAGAATCTCTCAATATGTTTTTAATTGAGATAAATTTATTAAACTTACCGTAATCCTATTATGTATACTCATGCAAATTCATCTTATACAATTTTTCCTTCAGAGTTTTACACAAAAGTTGCATCTGTTCCTTTTAGTTCTAAGAGTACTCAGTTCTATTATTGAAGTCAATATTCGAAACTTATAGCAAATGTAACATTCAGGATAGACCAAAAAACAGTAGATCATTCTGAGAATTGGGAATTATATTAATATATACTATTACATACAGTAGCTTCATCTTTACAATCTACAATTGCAGATTTATTTGGATATTTTAGAGATTACAGGTAATTATTTTTTGTGTGAATGGTGTTTTTTTTTTTGGATTTTTCTATAATTTCTAAAATATTCTGTTTGTTACATTCTACGTAACTGTCAAGGAAATAAAGACAAAGTAACATACTTCATCCTTAGACTAGGAGCGATGTTAAGAATCTATACTGTTGGGTCTTCATTTAATGATGTGGTAATAATATTATTGGGTTTTGGAGGAGGAGCTGATAGTTTTCTGCTGGTTGAGAGGGTAGTGGAAGGGAAAATTATCATGATTGCAACAACTACTGTATGAAGAGAAGATGGAATTAGTTTAGCCATTAATGATTAGCTAAGCGAGGAATTTTGAAAGAAACTTTACTATATATTTTTACTCTTCACGCATGTTTATTGTATATATATAGGAGACAAGGCTTCCTAATTACAGTTTATTTTTATATTCCCTTGTTTGATCACTTAGCTAATCATAGGAGACAAGGCTGGTTGAGAGGGTAGTCGGATAATAAAGGCAGAATAGCCTAGGAGACCATTGTATTTATTCCGGTTTGTCATCCCGGTTCTTGTAATTCACAAAGTTTCATCTGGACACTTATAGTGATCAAAATATACTACTTTAAACCCCTCTGACAGTTGACTGAATATACGTGGCAATTTGATGGCTGAGGTGGACAAAATGTGTGTATTTCACGCGTATAACAAGCGTGAGTTTGAATATTAAAACGAAAAATAATTAAAACATTAAGAAAGAATATTTTAAAATAAAAGAAAAAGACAAGAGAAAAAGTAAGAAAAGAAAATTAGACAAAACCCAAAAATTAAAAACTCCAGTTCGCTGAATCCCCGTCGTTCTCCTCCTCATCGTCTGCCTCCCTCTCTCAAAAAGTAAATAAAGGATAAATATCACTTAGATCTAAAAACACAGATATTCTGTTCTCAGAACAAAAAAAAGGTTTGGTCTTTCATAAACTAAATACCGCAATTCATTCACAACTGTTTCTCCCAAAACCATATCCAAATATACATGCATGTTTTCAGTTAATTAAACCAAAATGCAAAAGCAAACCGTTCCAATCTGAATGCTTTTAGCATCTGGAACTTCGTTTTGGCAATCTATGAATATTCAATAATTTTTGTAAATTACACCATTTCAGTTAATTGCTTTGAGCCTTAAAATCGAGTCTATTATGTCTAAATCATAAATTGCTTGAGTTTTAGTAATCTCTTGAAAGAGAAATCATTGGTGGAGGCTGGAGGGTGGCGGTGATGGGGTTGGGTGGAAAAGAAAGAAATGAAAAAGATGAAGAGGGAGGAGGAAAGAGAAAATGGAGTGAATACTAAGTTTTTTTTTAAAGAGTTTTCATTACGAAAAAAATGTAATAAGTAAAAATTATGTGGCATTAATTTTATCTGATGTGGACATCAATCTAGTGTGATTAAGCAACATGCGGGGTCAAAAGGGCTTAAAATTGTATATTTTAATAATTATAAGTGTTCAGATGAAACTTTGTGGATTACAAGGACCGGGATGACAAATCGGAATAAGTACAATGGTCTCCTAGGCTATTCTGCCGATAATAAATTATGTCTCTTTCTCTGTCATCTTCCTTGTGCGCCTTTTTTATACTCAAAATTAAGCAGAAAAAATGGACATCAAGGGTGAATAATTCTAATTATCTTGGTAGCTTGCAAAGCAACTAAAGAAATTAAAAAAGAAAAAAGAAAAGAACAGAAAGAGGATTATGAAATCATTTGGATGATAACCCGAACTTCTGCTTGTTATGTTTAAAGAGATTATTTGTTGTTTGACAGGTTGGTTTTAAAGAAAAATGCTCCGATCATGTTATTAAGAAATTTGGACCCGGCAAATGGCTTATGTAATGGTACAAGAATGATATGTAGAGGCTTTGACAACAACGTCATCCATGCAGAAATAATGATGGGCGAAAATGCTTCCAAACATGTGTTTATTCCCAGAATTCAACTTTCGCCTCCAGAAAATGAAGGTTGCCCTTTCAAATTCATCAGAAAATTTTCAGTACGGCTATGCTTTTCGATGACAATAAATAAAGCACAAGGACAAACAATACCTAATGTGGGATTGTACTTACCGCAACACGTATTCTCACATGGACAACTATATGTTGCACTCTCAAGGGGAATATCTATGTCAACAACAAAGGTTTTGGTCTTGACCGAGCAGCCGAAGCGAAAAAAAGGAACATATACCAAGAACATCGTCTATAAAGAGATATTAGGTAAGATTCACCACCATAACATAGCATATATCATAGAAACATAATTGCATTATGATCTTTTGTTATTCTTCAAGCAATATTTTCTTTTTTATGAAACTTCTTCAACTGTACACAATTTAATTATACATATTATACATGAATTTTACATATATTACAACTATATAATTATATTTATTTTTACAGATTCTGAACTGTTTCGCTGAATGCATCGACAATACTGTTATATTTTAGAGGTGTCCTCCTCTTACCAGTATCAACTGAAGCAACATTCTTCATGGCGCACATCAACATTGTTCAACAGATGACATTAAGAGGGTAGCAACAGTCTGACTAATGGTTCCAGCAACATCACCACACCTATGCTTCATTGTAACACTTAATTTAGTGTCTACACGCTCAATACAACTATTTCTTTAATGTAATAACGTCTTTTGCATCCTCAAATGCTATTACACTTAATTCATTCTTATTCAATTTAATATGCACTATTTTAGAGAGTTTACCATTTAAATATTTGTTGTATCATCAATTACCTTTATACTTAATTCATTCTTATTCTACCTAATTAAAATACGTTCTTTTGTGCATAACGCATAATACACGTGCAACGCACGTACACTAAATCTAGTACTATATTAAAAGCACGAAGGCCCTTAGCGAAATGTCCTTCGCCTTTTTACCCTTTAAAAATAGAGTCCATACTAGACAAAATAGTTATTTAATTATTCTCCTAATATTTAATGCTTTGAAATCGACTAAAATATTGGTTATTAAATCTTTTCTCATTTGAACTAGGCAAGAAATCCTAAAATTTAGGACTTTAAAATCAATCGGAATTTTACCTTACATAAATCTGGTTCTTATTTGAACTATATATGTTACATAACTATATAATTCTTGTATGTTACTTTTCATGGGAGAAGAGTGAATTAACGTGTGTTTTTAATGAAACTAAAGTAACTAATTGATCCAAACAATTTTATGGCTAATATTTAAGAGGGCACGTAAAAGATTGTGCACGTAAGTCAAACTTTTGATTAAAGAAAAAATGGAACATTAATGATAATTCATATTGAGGACATAGAACTTGAAGTATGCTCAAATATTTTGTCCACTTAATTGTCTAAATATTAAGAAATAATTATGATAAATTTTTTTAAATGGTACAAAAATTGATCAATATATATTTTGTATAAAGAAGTAAGAGAATAGGAAAAGGAAGTACTTCAGAAAAAATTCATAAGTAAAATATTAACAATCGAGCAAAAAAATTATATGAACTATTAATAATAATCGAGTCCGGATGCTTGTGTGATTACTATGGTATCAATTGTCACGACCCGGATTTCCCACCCTCGGGAGTCGTGATGGCGCCTACTATTAGGAGCTAGGCAAGCCAGTTATTTATTATCTCTTTTAGCAAACCTCGACATTATAAAAAAAAACAACGAAACATTTAATAGAAAAGCGGAAGTCTTAAATATAAATAAACTGAAAGCAATCCGGAAGTTCAATACAACTCTACCCAAGAACTGGAGTCACATACTCACGAACTTCTAAGATTTACTAAATACAATAGACTGAAAGAAGTCATAATCTGTTTGTTTCGTACAAGGGATAACAAACTGAAATAGAGATAGAGGAGACTTCGGGCCTGCGGACGTCAGCAAGGCTACCTCAGTGTCTCTGGACTGAAGGTCTACTCCCAATCTACTGCTGCTGTCCAAAAGCTGCTCCGGCACCGTGATCTGTGCAAAAAGATGCACAGAGTGTAGCATCAGCACAACCGACCCCATGTGTTGGTAAGTGCCTGGCCTAACCCCGGCGAAGTAGTGACGAGGCTATACCGGACTACCAAACAAACCTGTGCAATTCAATATATATGTATGCAATATAAAGGGATACGGAAATTAACCAGTCAAGGGGGTGGGGGAGCATGTTGTAGGTGCTGTAACAGTTCAGGTATAAAATCAATAATTAAGGAATGAAATAGTACGACTACAATATCAACGAGAGTAGGAAATCAACAGTTGCACGGCACCATCCTTCGTGCTTTTACTCTCATTCTCACCCAAACAATCATATAAAGTGCACGGCATCACCCTTCGTGATTTACCTCACAAAATGATGGCACAAAATGATCCTTCGTGCACAAACACTCATATCATGGCACGGAATGTTCCTTCGTGCATTAGTAATCATATCATGGCACGGAATGTTCCTTCGTGCATTAGTAATCATATCATGGCACGGAATGTTCCTTCGTGCATTAGTATTCATATCACAATCGTGCATGGCATCACCCTTCGTGCTTTATCACTCGTCCTCACCCAAACAACAATCACAAACAATGGGGCGAGGGAATAGACAAACAAAATAGGAATCCCGACAAGGGAACAATAACAACAATGTCAATATCCCGGCAAGGGAGAAAAGTCTACCAAACAGCAAAATATCCCGGCAAGGGAATAACTGATAACTCATTAGCTTTCTTTCATTTCTTACTTCACATCTCACTTTATCACTTGAGCCAATACTCCCAAGAATTTTATAATCTCAGATACCTCTTCAATTGGTATCACAACCAAGCCAAAACACCACGAAAATCAAATGATTATAATGTTTTTCACATGTTCTTTACAATATTTAGAAACCCTCAATTAACATGGAATTCACAACAAAATCATGATAATCACCCTTTAAGGACTCACGGTCATGCTAGATACCAATGTATAGATACACGTCACCATGCCTATACATCGTACTCGATCAATTAGCAAATAGCAAACAAGACTCAACTCCTATTCCCTCAAGCTAGGGTTAAACCAAACACTTACCTCAACTTCCACAGCTAAATCAATCCACAACGACCGCCTTCCCTCTCGAATTCGGCTCCAACTCAATCAAATCTATGAAATAACGACTTTACAACATTAATATAAGCTAAACAAATCAAACCCAATGCCTAAATATAGTTTTCTAAGCTTTCTTCCCAAAATTCCAAAAATCGATCCCGGGCCCGCTTGGTCAAAACCCGAGGTTCGAACCAATTTCATATCACCCATTCCCCCACGAGCCCGAATATACAATTTGTTTTCAAATCCGACCCCAAAACGAGGTCTAAATCAAAGAAAATTGAAAAGCCCTAATTCAACCCAATTCCCCCAATTTTCACCCTAATCTATGTGATTTAAGCTTAGAATTTCAGTAATTAATGAAGAAAAATGAAGAAAATAAGTGGGGATTTACTAACCCAAGTGGTCTGGAAGAATAGGGGCTTCAATAGACTCCTAGAAGCTTGGGGAAGAAGAGAGCTCGTGAGAATTAGAGTTAAACCCGTAGTTACTGTATTGAACATTTTAAAAAAAATCACTGGGCAAAATTGCCCTTCGCGTTCGCGATAGGAGGGTCGCATTCGCGAAGGGTATCACTGGAAAGGCCATCGCGTTCGCGAGCTAAGGGGGTGCGAACGCGAAGAGTAAAAGCTGGGAATTCAGAATTTGTTCTATGCGAACGCGAGGGAGCTAATGCGAACGCGATGAAGGAATTTGTAAGGCTACGCGTTCGCGAGGGGCTGTACGCGAAAGCGGAGAGGAAAAATTTGGCCAAGCCCCCTGGGTCAAATAACCCTATGCGTCCGCGATGGGGGGTAATGCGAACGCGATGAAGGACCAACTCAAGGCATCGCGAACGCGGAAGAGGCGTCGCGAACGCGAAGAAGGAATTATCTGCAACAGCTGAAACCCATTTTCTGCAACTTATTAAGTTCAAAACCACCCCGAACACCTCTGAAAACACTCCCGAGCCTCTGGGGCTCCTAACCAAACACACACACTAACTCAACGACATCCTACGAACTTACCCGCGCGATCAAATCGCCAAGATAACATCAAACTCAATGAATTAAACCTCAAAATTATCACTTTTTCATCAAACTTAATAAACTTTCATTTTTAAAGATTTAGGTCCGAAACACGTCAAATGACGCCCGATTTCAATCAAATTTCACAGAAAGCGCTTAAACCACATATAAGACCTGTACCGGGCACCGGAACCAAAATATGGGCCCGATACCAACACATTCTAATCAATTTTTGTTTCAAATTTCCATATTAATTTCAGAAAAATAATTTCACAGAAAAATTCATTTCTCGGGCTCTAGACCGCGGAATTCGACTCCGGGCATATGCCCGAGTCTCATATTTTTCTACGGACCCCCCGGGACCGTCCAATCACGGGTCCAGGTCCGTCTACCCAAAATGTTGACCAAAGTCAACTTTAATCATATTAATACCAAAATTCATCATTTTTCACACAGAATTCATATTTAAGCTTTCCGGCTACACGCCCGGACTGCGCACGCAAATCGAGACAACTAAAAATGAGGTTTTCAAGGCCTCGGAAGCACGGAATGAATGAGAAAACAGGTGATGACCCTTTGGATCGTCACATCAACAGAATAAGGCTATAACTTTAGCAGTATCGTAAAATGAGTAAAATATTTTTACAGTTGTTGGTAAACTATCTCAAAGCAAATTTTGTAATTAGTAACGTAAAATATATATGCAATGCACGTATTTAAGTCCTCAGGTAAAGTTGAACGATATTTTTAACTTTCAATCAAACGCTACTCCTGTGACTTTTTTGACAACTAGTCTTAGGATAGGCGCGTTACGCGTGAACCTTGGCTCGAGAAATACAAAATTAATTTATAAAAATCATACATAATACACATTATAAAACTATGAAGCTGAGATGATTGTTGATTTTATTTAACTAACTCAATGAAGGAAAAAGCATTGCCCCCTAAAAGTCCTCAAAATCTTAAAATTTTAGTTAATCATAAATTATTATTAATTATAATTATGATTTATCCAACATGAAAAGCATTTATGAAGGGTAAGAAGATCATCAGTATTTCGTATTAGATTTTGTGCTTTTATAATATAGTAAATATGTATACAGATATTAATAGATAGATATATTATACTCATATATCAAAAAAAAATTAGAGCAAATGTAGATCCTCAAATTCATTTCATTAAAATTATGGTAAAACTTAATTAGTTGAATTTAAAGTTTTAAATATTAGATGAATTTTAAATTTTAATATAATTGATTTATATTAATTTATTTGTTGAAGGAATAATTTATTTTTTTAAAGAGTATTGGCCAAGTTCAACTCTGTGCAATAATTAACTTTATATAAATTACTCCTTAATTTTTTTAGGTTGTTAGGTACCTTAAATACTTTTATTATTTGTTAGGTTTTATTCTAGAACTTGAAGGGTTGTTTTATGCTTTCAGAATATTCAAAATCAATATATAGTAAATACTCATTTTAATCATATAAATAGATATTGCATTTTTTAACATCAATTATTATTTTTCACTAATTTATTATTATACACATTTTATATTGATTGGCATGATGCGCACATGAAATACACATAATAAAATTGCCGAATTGTTTAGACTTTTAAGCTTTATTTATGTAATTAGCTTGTGGCATCAAACATATAGTCATATTTATAAAGAAAATAAGTAGACGTAATGTTATGTATGCGAGAGGGTTAATTGTTTAGGAAGAAATGTACTCATAATGGCAGGCTAATAGTTATTTACCCAAATACAAATAAGAGATATACTTATATAAATTAAATTTTACTTCTAAATATTAGACTTTTAATAAAGCCCAAATAAAGAAAGACTAAGGACTCATTTGGCAAAAAGATTCATTTTTTCACTTTTTTAGGAATTAGTGCCATGAAATTCCAAAAAATTCACTTAAATTTCGGAATATTTTCAGAATTTGAAAAACTCCAAAAAGTTGTATTTCAAAATTTTCACTTGAAAGCACTCACAAAAATTTAAAAACAACTCCAAATTATATTTATGTCCAAACACAACTCTAATTTTTAAATACCCTTTTCCACTTGGAAAAAAAGAATCCATTTTTTCAAAATTTCACAATTCTAATGTCCAAACGCCCACTTAATATTCAAATTTTATTTAGTTTCAAGCTCCTAAATATTAGAAAATAGACGATTTTTTTTTATTGTGTGTGTTTCTCATGTCACCGAGTTAATAGTTTTGTGACGACCCAACCCGTCGTCTCATGTATTACAGCCCCGTTTTCCCATTTATTGCTCTTTCATGTTTTATTATCAGCAACGGGTGAGTTAGAGTTGAATTGAATTGGTTTGGATAGGAAATGAGACACTTAGTCTCTTTAAGGAAGGTTTGGTTTGGAAAAGTCAATCGAACGTTGACTTATTAGTTAGAAGGCTCGGATGTGAATTTCGGTGATTCGGTTAGCTTCGGGAGGTGATTTGTGACTTAGGAGTGCGATCGGAAGTGATTTTGGAGGTCCGGAGTAGGATTAGGCTTGAATTGGCAAAGTTGGCATTTTGGCGAATTCCGGTGGATAGGTGAGATTTTGATCTGAGGATCGGAATGGAATTTCGAGAGTTGCAGTAGCTCCGTTAGGTGATTTTAGATATGTGTGCAAAGTTTCAGGTCATTCGGTGGTGTTTAGGTCGGGTTTTTGATCGAATATGCAATTCGGAGGTTTTTAAGAAACATAGGCTTTGATTTGATGAAATTTGAGGATTTTGATGTTAACGATAGTATTTCGAGGGTTCGAGCAAGTTTGAGTAAGGTAATAGAAAATGTCTGTGCTTTTGGTTGAGGTCCCGGGGGCCTCGGAGTGAGTTTGGGTGTTTAAACGAGAGTTTTGAGGTGTGTTGCAGGTTCAGCTTTTCTGTCATCTGGTATTTCCGCTCCTGCGGAAACGGACCGCAGAAGCGGTTCCGCAGGAGAGAGTGGTGGATCGCATAAGCGGTTCATGGCCTGGTGGAGTGTTTCCGCAAAAGCGGAACATTTTTTCGCAAATGCGAGTCCGCAGAAGCGGACAATAAACCGCAGAAGCGGTCTTGGGTGGTTCGCAGAAGCGGATGAGGAGACGCAAAAGCGGACGTTGGGTTTTTAATGAAAATCCGCAAAAGTGGGATGTTGGCCGCAGAAGCGGTCCCGCATAAGCGGAAACGGGACCGCAGAAGCGAAATCAACTGTTGACAGAAGGGTTTAAAATATTATATTTCATCCGCGAACAAGAGGTAGTTTCCACCATTTTTAAGCGACTTGGAGAGCTTTGGGCGAGAAATTTCGAGGGTTTTGACTGAGAATCGATTGGAGGTAAGTTCCTTGGCTTAATTACTCGAGTTTATGGTAAATTTATCATAGAAATCAGTGGAAATTCATCAAAACGGGTCAAGCTAGGGCTTGAAAAGTTGTGATGTAAAAACGGATTTTGAAAGGGCATTTGAACTCCGATTTTGGTAAAATTGGTATGTGTAGACTCGTGGCGAGACGAGGAATCCAGTGATGTAAATTTTGTAATTTTTGGAGAAGTGGGCCCGGGGCTCGGGTTTTGCCAACTTAGTGAATTTTGGTGTTTTTCGAGTCTTTTCGATTGGGTTATGTTTCTTTAGCCTATTGTAATGTATTCGTTGTGGTTTTAATCAGATTCGGCGTGCGAAGAGGTTGATTCGAAAGGCAAAGGCATAGCGAGCTAGACTTGTGGCCGGCTTAAGGTGAGTAATAGATGTAGATGATGACCTGAGGGTTTGAAACCCCGGTATACCACATTGTGACGCTATATTGAGGCGAGACACGTACTCTATGACGAGTGCGGGGTCGATTGTGACTGGGGATTTTGACCTAGTCCGTTCCGATTGATGTTCGTACTGTGTTCTTGACTAGGAACTGTTTGGTAATCATCCTATTTGGATTTTATGAATATGTTTGGGGCTTTGTGCCTATCATGTGCATCCTTCAGGGATCCTTATCACTGCTTCCATGATGCTTAGCATATTTCATGATATCAGTCCTGAGTTAGACACTGCCTCAAAATGTTAGTAAATAAATAAAGGTTTAAACACTTAGCTCTATAATTCCTAATAATTGAAACTAAAAATGGACAATTTGACTGTGCCCGAGTGGCTTGCATGCATATATATATATTTGGACTGAGTGTGGATCGGGCTGCACGCCGCAACGAATGCTACGATGATATTGCGCTTGGGCTGTAGGAGCCCCTCCGGAGTCTGAACCCCCACAGTGAGCGCGGGTACCCAAATGGATCGGGCTGCGCGCCGCAGCGGTCATGTGCATTGCATTGCATTCATGCATTTTATATCAGTTGGTCTTAGTTGTCATTGTCTGCTGTTGTTTCATCATTTAACGTGTTGAATCGTTGATTATAGCTTTACATTGTAATATTTCGGGATTTCTTACTTTCAGTCATTATATATGTTTATTACTCACCGAGTTGGAAGTACTCACTTTACTCCCTGCACCATGTGTGCAGATTCAGGTGCTCCGGAGACTTAGTGGAGCTGTTTGCTGTTTTCGTGAAGTTTATTTTCAGGAGTTGTTGAGGTAGCTGCCTGACGTCCGCAGGACCCGACTCCTCCCCTTTATTTCATTTATCTTTCCATATCCTAGACTTCTTTATTACTATGGATATATTACTCTGTTACATCTAGAGGCTCTAGACTCGTGACTCTAGATCTATTGGGGAATGTTTGGATATTCGTTATTATTTTCCGTACTATTTTATTTAGATTCGGATTGGAACTTTGATATTTGCTATTTTAATCGTATTATTTGTTAACGGATTGCGTATTTGGGTTGAGAGTATTTAATTGGTCGGGCTTGCCTAGCATTAGTGTTGGGCGCCATCACGACCGGGATTGGGGTCGTGACAAGTTTTTAGATAATAACATAAATAGTATTAAACAATGTGTTTGAACTATAAGAAAATTAAAAAAAAAACTATAAGAAAATGTAACCTTCTAAAAATATGTTTGTTTTGCAGATTCTATTTAGCTAGCTCAATGAAGGATAAATCGTACCACATGGAAATTTTTAAAGTTTTATAAGAATATCTTGTTAAAATTATTGTTATTTTTTACTCTAATACCGAAAATGAATAAAAATGAAAAAATAAATACATTTATCATGACACCTTCTCAAATAATACAAATTTAAAAAATTAAATTTTTTAATCTTTTAGAATAATTCACTATGCTACAGGATAAAGCGTATAAAAATTTGATATATGAAGGCACAATTTTATGCTTTTGTTACCTTGCTATAGAAGCATATAAAAATTAAGGAAATTAGTTTTATTCTTTTGTTATTCACTCGTAGCAATTACGGATGTTTCCAATTAGTATTTCTTACCTAGTTTAATAATGAAAGATTTAATGACCAAAATTTTAGTTAATTTTAATGTCCTAAAAATTAGGAAATTAATTTAAATTACAATTTTATTCAATGTGAAATATGAGTTTAAGGGGTAAAAATGACGAACGATATTTCGCTAAGGGCCTTCGTGCTTTTAATATAGTATAGATAAACCAAGTAAGAGAACAAACTGAAGGAGAACTAATAGACTAATCTTTTGAATATTAGTTTATTTCTTTAATTATTGAGTTATTATACATGATCAACATATATGATCATCTTTAGCAACTTCTACTTTTATTTTATTATTTAAACACAAATTTTAAATAAATTAGTATTCATTGAGATAGAATACACGCGCATCGCGCGTAGGGATGGGCATTCGGGCAGTTCGGATTGCATATAAAATTTCGGTTTGGATTTTCAGTTTTCAGATTGACGAAATGACAATCCAAATCCAATCCAAATAAGTTTGGATTGGATCGGATTTTTTAAGTTCGGTTTGGGATTAATCGGTTTGGATATTTTGGATTTTCGATTTTGAGCTTATAAGTTGAGATGTTTCTTCTTTTTACAAAAGTGAATATCCAAATGAAGTACTCATGTTAAATTGCCTGAAAAGTTTTTCATTCTCACCGCAATCATCCAAATGAAATATTAAAGTAATGAAATTATTATATAAAAATAAAAAATACAATAGAGACATTAATACTACAGATAAGAAGTAGAAATAGTAAAACCATGTCCAAATAGAAAGTATTCTCATAATAACTTAGTAATTAATATGGAATATATATGATAATATCTAATGGGTAAGGTATTAAACTTATTACTATTGGCATATGGATAATGGACTAAATATAAAGTATAAGAATTTCGGATATCCAAAAATTCGAAGTACCAAATCCAATATCCAATCCGAAATCCAAAATATTTTAAAAATTAAATCCAGAATCCAATCGTAATCCGAAAACCCAAACCAAAAATTCAAGAAATTCGAATTTCGATTTGTATTTCGGGTTTGCCCAAAGTATGCCCATCCCTAATCGCGCGTACCTTAAGACTAGTTAACTAAAGGTGCTAATATAAGTATAAGGAGAAGCAAAAGATTGATCCAGGAAGACTCCTTTGCTAGTGAAATTTAAATTTGAAAAATAAGGAAGTAAAGAGAAAGGTCAGAGGCTACTGTATTAAAAGACCAAGATAGTCCAACAACATCCAATAAAAAGAGAAAGGTTAGAGGAAAAGTTAACATAAATGATGAATTTATAGAAAGCACAGACGACACCATGGTCCAGTTAAGTATGCTATCGTTTTGGTCGGCAAGCGGCCATACCCAGAGGGTCCAAATCACATCAATAAAATCAATTTTGCAGCAATGACTGACCTACAGCCTACAGATTCCCCTTTACCATATAGGAGTAGCAATTATGACTTTTTTCATTATTTACTAATTATTACTGTGATGATTACTTCACCAAAAACATGCTTCATATGCTTGGACTAAGGCCCCTTCCTTTTTTTTGAAAATCTCACTTTACACCCATTAATTTCAAATTATTTACCCTTTAATGTCAGATCCAAACTATTTACTACTCCTACCCATGCGTTCCAAACTATTTACCCGCTTATCACGCGTTTTAGCCACACCCATTTTTTCACAAGCTATAAACAGCTCACTGTATCCAATAACCTCAGTATTCTCCATACCTAATTTCCACTTCAGCTCCTCAACATTCACCAATCTCATCAGCCTTTTCGCTTCCTCGTGCGTAATAAAATCCCCATTATTCATATTATTCTTGTTTTCCCCATTCCCTGTTAAAACTGAGCTGATATAGTATCCACCCATCAATCGGGTCGACCCGCAAAAACAAGTTTCCAACACTCAAGTACAGGGCACAATTCAAAAACTAGATCATAGGAAGAACATATCAATTTTTGTTGTTAACCCATAAGTTCAAAATGCTAGATCTGATTTTTTATGGTGTTTTACTATTGAAATTCGTTAGTTATTGCTCTATGATGTGTAGATTGTACCTTTGATGCTGGTTTTTGGAGATTTATTGTACAAAATTTTAATTCCACCATTGAAGGATCTTGAAGCTTGAAACTCATAACTTGGTTTGTTTGAGTTTTTAATTGTTTTGATCCATTCCTGCATAGGTTTGTTTGGAAAGTTTGATTGGAGGTTGTAGCTAAAGTTTTAGTCAATTTGGTGAAGATTTTGTAGCAGATTTTAGAAATTTGGGTTGAAATATAGTTGAACTAGGGAAGAAGACGAATTTGTATTGTATACCCAAATAGTATACAAATATACCATTTTGGTAT
>NW_017671612.1:39634-41476 GCF_001879085.1 Nicotiana attenuata
ATAATATATATATATATATATATATATATATATATATATATATATATATATATATATATAAGGAAAACGAAACAGTATGGAGTAACACAGTATAATGATAAGAATAACAACAATTACAACAGAGAAAAACATCATAGAAAGAATACAGCTCAACACAGAGATAGCAACCGGGGATCTACCAGGATATCGTCCTGTAGCCCCCAAATGTAAATATCCAATGGATCTTCCAGGTGTCGTCCCGTAGTCCAACTCATAGTGTGCGGGGATCTACCGGAATCCCGATCCGTAGTCCCAAATGTACATACCCAGTACTGGGAGAATCTACCGGGTGCAGTCCCGTAGTTCCATATAACTGTGTGGGGGGATCTACCGGATATCGATCCGTAGTCCCAAATAAACAGGCAAGGGGGATCTACCGGGAAATCGCCCGTAGTCCCAAAGTAAACACATAGCAACAACACGAAGAATATTCAATTCTATCCAATTTCATACCAAGGTAAACAGGTATTTCTAACCTAGCATGCTGGACAGAATTCAGATAAAGCAGTTTGAGCAAGTAAAACAATTGAGTCATATAGACATGCTTTCCTAAGCGAACGACAGGCTTAAATTTCAAGTAGAGTAAACAGGGAAGAAATACACAATTATAGTTACTTAATGAAAATCGGATTTTCAACAAGTAGCACATGTACGCACTCGTCACCTCACGTACAAGGCATTTCATATATCAACAATACCAAATCCTAAGGGGAGTTCCCCCACACAAGGTTAGGCAAGCCACTTACCTCGAACCGGCTCAAAAATCAATCCGAAAACACGCTCTTGCCACGAGTATCCGACTCCAAATGGCCCAAATCTATTCAAAGTAATATCATAATGTAAATATAACTTCAAGTAACTAATTCAACTAATTAATTCGAAGCTAATACGCAAAATTAGGAAAATAGCCCAAAAATTTTCCCCGGGCCCACGTCTCCGAATCGGGTAAAATTTACAAATTGAGAATCCTCACACACTCACGAGTTCATATATACCAAAATTATTCCAATCCGACATCAAAATCTTGATCAAAACCCCAAAATTAGGCCTACGAACCTTTTCCAAATTTTTCCCAATTCTCATCCCAAATCCGAAATTAGATGATGAATTCATGATTAGATTAATGGGTTATAAGCAAAAAGGAGTTAAGAATCATTACCAGTTAACTCCCTCCGAAAATCTCTCCAAAAATCGCCTCCTACCGAGCTCCCAAGTTAGTTTTCCAAGTTTTGATTTCAAACCCTCTTCTTCCCCTTTTCTAACCAGTGGATCCGCATCTGCGACTTTGGGACCGCACCTGCGGTCCCGCTTCTGCGGAGACTAAGCCGCATCTGCAACTTTTCATTAAACCAACAAATTCCGCACCTGCGACCTCTTGTACGCAGATGCGGTGCCGCTTCTGCGGTGCCTGGGCCGCATCTGCGACCAATCCCAATTTCGCCTCAGACCGCACCTGCATTTCTCCAAACACTTCTGCGGTGCTGCACCTGCGGTAACATACACGCAGGTGCGGTAATGACAGGTTCAGCCAACTTCAGATTTCTCCTAAGTCCAATTCAACTTCCGTTAAGCACCCGAAACTCGCCCGAGGCCCCCGGGACCTCAACCAAACATGCCAACCAATGCTAAAACATCATACAAACTTATTCCGCCACTCGAATCACATCAAACAACGCTAAAACCACAAATCACTCACCAATCCAAGCCTAAGGATTTTCAAAACTTCAAATTTCCACTTTCGATCAAAAAGCCTATCAAACCTAGTCCGAATTACCTGAAATTTTGCACACACGTCCCAAATGA
>NW_017671612.1:45345-48631 GCF_001879085.1 Nicotiana attenuata
TACGCGAGGTACGCGCGCGAGCGCCCGGGCTTCAGTTGGAACTGCTGGTGGCTCCTCTGTAGCAGCTCGTGCGGGTGCTCTGGCTGCATCGCGTGTGCGTCCTCGGCCTCTACCCTAGCCCCGACCTCTGACAGCTCTCGCAGGGGGCACGGGTGTCTGGTCACCTCCAGTGGCACATATCCTCACCATCTGTGAGAGAATAGAAGGCAGAAGTTTAGAATTTCGATATAAAAAATCTTGCACGACAAGGAAATCAAATGAAGTGGAATTTTTCTTAACCGTTACATAGCCTCTCGTAGATAAGTAAAGACGTCTCCGTACCTATCCGCGAGACTCTAATAAATCGGATTGTGATTCATGACTCCTATGAACCTAGAGTTATGATACCAATTTGTCACGACCCAAGTTTGCTGGCACTTACTGGGTACCGCTATGGTGTACTCATGCCCTTTCCTGCACATGTTTTTCGTATGCAGATCCAGGTTCATCGGCTCAGCCATACCGTTAGCGAGGCGAGGCGATCTCTAGAGACTTTAAGGTATATCTATCGCGTCCGTAGACCGAGGAGTCTCTCTCTATTCCCCCTACTAGCTTTAGGTCTTCCGTACTTTCTGTTGACTAGATATTCTGGAGTTAGAACTTTATGTAAACATTCTCAGCTTGTGATTTCATGAGATTTCGGGTTTTGGGAGTTGTTCAGTTTTTGAGGTCTTATATTGGTATATGCCGAGCGGCATCTTAAACGCTTCTATATTTGTTTATCTTAAGTTTTTATTAGTTTTTCCGTATTTTGTTTCTTTTTCAGCAATTGTTAGGCTGACCTAGTCGTAGAGACTAGGTGCCGTCACGACACTTCACGGAGGTACGTCGGTCGAGTAGTGACGAGGAAGGTTAGGGCCCTACCGGTCATATAAAACGAAACAGTATGGAGTAACACAGCATAATGATAAGAATAACAACAATTACAACAGAGAAAAACATCATAGAAAGAATACAACTCAACACAGAGATAGCAACCGGGGATCTACCAGGTTATCGTCCTGTAGCCCCCAAATGTAAATATCCAATGGATCTCCCGGGTGTCGTCCCGTAGTCCAACTCATAGTGTGCGGGGATCTACCGGAATCCCGATCCGTAGTCCCAAATGTACATACCCAGTACTGGGAGAATCTACCGGGTGCAGTCCTGTAGTTCCATATAACTGTGTGGGGGGATCTACCGGAATATCGATCCGTAGTCCCAAATAAACAGGCAAGGGGGATCTACCGGAAAATCGCCCGTAGTCCCAAAGTAAACACACAGCAACAACACGAAGAATATTCAATTCAATCCAATTTCATACCAAGGTAAACAGGTATTTCTAACCTAGCATGCTACACAAAATTCAGATAACGCAGTTTGAGCAAGTAAAACAGTTGAGTCATTTAGACATGCTTTCCTAAGCTAATGGCAGGCTTAAATTTCAAGTAGTGTAAACAGGGAAGAAATACACAATTATAGTTACTTAATGAAATTCGGATTTTCAACAATTAACACATGTATGCACTCGTCACTTCATGTACAAGGCATTTCATATATCAACAATACCAAATCCTAAGGGGAGTTCCCCTACACAAGGTTAGGCAAGCCACTTACCTCGAAACGACTCAAAAATCAATCCGAAAACATGCTCTTGCTACAAGTATCCAACTCTAAATGGCCCAAATCTATTCAAAGTAATTGCATAATGTAAATATAACTTCAAGTAACTAATTCGAATAATTAATTCGAAGCTAATACGCGAAATTAGGAAAATCGCCCAAAAATCCTCCCTAGGCCCACGTCTCGGAATCGGGTAAAATTTACAAATTCAGAATCCTCACACTCTCACGAGTTCATACATACCAAAATTATTCCAATTCGACTTCAAAATCTTGATCAAAACCCCAAAATTAGGCCTAAGAACCTTTTCCAAAATTTTCCCAATTTCTCATCCCAAATTCGAAATTAGATGATGAATTCATGATTAGATTAATGGGTTATAAGCAAAAATGAGTTAAGAATCATTACCAATTAACTCCCTCCGAAAATCGTTCCAAAAATCGCCTCCTACCGAGCTCCCAATTCAATTTTCCAAGTTTTGATTTCAAACCCCCGTTCTTCCCCTTTTCTGACCAGTGGATCTGCATCTGCGACTCTGGGACCGCACCTGCGGTCCCGCTTCAGCGGAGACTAAGCCGCACCTGCGACTTTTCGTTAAACCAACAAATTCCGCACCTGCGACCTCTTGTACGCAGATGCGGTGCCGCTTCTGCGGTGCCTGGGCCGCATCTGCGACAATTACCAATTTCACCTCAAACCGCACCTGCGGTTCTCCAAACGCTTCTACGGTGCCGCACCTGCGGTACCATACACGCATGTGCGGTTATGACAGGTTCATCCAACTTCAGATTTCTCCTAAGTCCAATTCAACTTCCGTTAAGCACCCGAAACTCGCTCGAGGCCCCCGGGACCTCAACCAAGAATGCCAACCAATCCTAAAATATCATACGAACTTATTCCAACCCTCGAATCACATCAAACGACGCTAAAACCACAAATCACTCTCCAATCCAAGCCTAAGGATTTCCAAAACATCAAATATCCGCTTTCGATCAAAAAGCCTATCAAACCTAGTCTAAATTACTTGTAATTTTGCACACACATCCCAAATGACACAACGGACCTACTCCAACTTTCGGAATTCCATTCCGACCCCGATATCAAAATCTCACTATCGAACCGTAAACATCAAAAATTCGACTTTCGGCATTTCAAGCCTAATTAAGCCACGGACCTCCAAAAGACAATCCAAACACGCCCCTAAGCCCGAAATCACCCAATGGAGCTAAGGGAACCAACAGAATTCCATTCCGAGGTCGTCTTCATACCGCTCCGACTACGGTCCCAATTTTAAAGCTTAAACTCTCATTTAGGGACTAAGTGTCCCAAAACACTCCGAAACTCAAAATGAAGCCTCCCGACAACTCACAATAGCAGAAATAAGCACGGGGAAAGCAGTTAATAGGGGATCGGGGCGTTAACTCTTATAACGACCGGCCGGGTCGTTACAAAAAATAACTACCATTTTATATATAGCACGGTTATTCACTGCGCTATACCTTAACGGCACATTTGGCCGTTAAGGTATAGCGCGATGAAATTTGGTGCTATATTTGAAACTTAAAATGGGCGGGATGTATAGCGCACACCTTCCCCCACCAGACGCGAACCAGCAAAAGCCTCAAAACAAAAAAGTCGTCCCCCC
>NW_017671612.1:50550-73101 GCF_001879085.1 Nicotiana attenuata
ATAAACTAAAAGTAACTAGATAATATCAATTAGCTTAAAAAAAGAAATATTTTTGTAATTTTTATTTTTGTGACAAAATAAAGTAAAAGAGTCAAAACTAGTTGAAATAACTATATTAGACCTAAACTAAATATTTAAATGCTAAAATGTGTAAAATCTTGGGGAGAGTCAAAAATTACATGTCCACAGCTGCCCCTCTTTGATTGGAAACATGAAGAGCTTTCAGACAAAGAACGATGAGACAGGTTTTTTGACCTGACCCTTATTTAGATAGACCAAAAACTAAAGGAAAGGAGAATGTGACCGAGCCCTGGTATCTGAGCTGCCTACATATCCTTGGCTATAAAGGAATCAGGCCACGTGTAGTTCAGAAGTAAGAAGAGCGATGGAGTACCGAGGTGGAGAGCCGATTGAAGTGCCGTCGAGGTTCCAGTCCGCGGTTCCTGCCATTACATCAAAATAAAAGGGAAAATTACAGCAAGTATAAAAGAAAAACACAAGATCCTATCTACTTCTTGTCTTGAATCTTCTTTGAATATCCACTTTCTCCTTCAACTTGAAACTGGAAATTCACCCCATTCTTCAGGTGGGCATCCTGCGGACTTGAATTTGGATAAAACTGGAAGTTGACCCTGTTCTTCAGCCGGGCATCCTGCTGCTTGCACTTTAAATAAGCTTGAACTTGGAGTAGACTTGAGCTTGAAAACCTTGTTCCTCAGGCGGCTCGTGCTACTTCTGATTTGAATTAAAAATTGCCCCTATTCTCCAAGCGGGATCCTGCTGTCTTTGACTTGAATCTTGAAAACTGAAAATTGACCCTGTACTTCAGGCGGACTCCTGCTGTCTTTGACTTGAATCTTGAAAATTGGAAGTTGACCCTGTTCTTCAGGTGGGCTCCTGATGCCTCTGACTTGAACTTGAAGACTGAAAGTTGACCCTGTTCTTCAGGCGGGCTCCTGATGCCTCTGACTTGAACTTGAAAACTGAATGTTGACCCTGTTCTTCAGGCGGGCTCCTGATGCCTCTAACTTGAACTTGAACACTTGTTCTTCAGGTGGGCTCCTGATGCCTCTGACTTGCACTTGTAAACTGAAAGTTGACCCTGTTCTTCAGGCGGGTTTCTCCTGATGCCTCTTGAATTTGAAATTGAAACCCGAACACTGACCATGTTCTTCAGGTGGGCTCCTGATACTTCTTGAACTTGAAAATTGAAAACTGAAAGTTGACCCTGTTCTTCAGGCGCTTCTCCTGATGCCTCTTGAATTTGAAATTGAAACCCGAACACTGACCCTGTTCTTCAGGTGGGCTCCTGATGCTCCTGAATTGAACTAGAAATTAACAATTAACCATGCTCCTCAGATGAACTCCTGGTGCCTCTGACTCGAACTTGAAAAATGAAAGTTGACCTTGTTCTTCAGGCGGGATCCTTCTGCTTGCTCTTGAAAGAAGCTAAAAGTTGACCGTGTTCTTTAGGTGGGCTCCTGGTACTTCTCTAATTTGAACCTGAAACCAATTTCTGAAACATTGCCCCTCGTTCTCCAGGTGGGTGCCTGCAATAAAAAACAACCAAACAAACAAAATTTCCTGCCCCAGTTTGCACTAGGAAGATTTGTGAGTTGTTAGCAAAACTGTAAATCACATATGCTATTGGTGAAGGATGCGATGATGAGAGCAAAACTAAAGACTCGACTAGGATGTGCGTCTCCTGTGAGATTGAACTTAAGGAAAACTATAAGCTAAGCTTGACTAAACTAAAAATTGACCCTATTCTTCTGGCGGGACTCCTGAACTAAAGGAAAACTAAGAATTAACAACTTAAGAAAACTAAAATTGACCCTATTCTACAGGCGGGACCCCTGAACTTAAGGGAAACTAGAGATTAACGGCTTAAGGCAACTAAAACTGACCCTATTTTTCAGGCGGGACCCCTGATCTCAAGAAAAACTAGAGATTAACGACTTAAGAAAACTAAAACTTCCCCTATTTTCCAGGCGGGACCCTTGAACTTAAGGAAAACTAAAGATTAATAACTTGAGGAAACTAAAAAACCGACCCTATTCTCCAGGAGGGACCCCTGAATTTAAGGAAAACTAAGATTAACAACTTAAGGGAACTAAAAACTGACCCTATTCTCCAAGCGGGACCCCTGAACTAAAGGAAAACTGAAGATTAACAGTTTAAGAAAAATAAATTTGACCCTATTTTCCAGGCGGGACCCCTGAACTTAAGGAAAGCTAAAATCTCTTCTGACTAGGGAGAATGCCTAGGAGGTACGATTCTTCTCAACTAGGGAAAATGTAGGAGGTGAAAACCTTCTCAACTAGGGGAATGCCTAGCAAGTAAAAACCTTCTCAAACAGCCTTTGTGCTAACAAAATTTGGCACGGCACTTGAAAATTCAAGATTCCAAGCTTTGATTTGGGCATAGTCTTCGTCCCTGTTTCAAACAAAGAAACTTGTGAGTTTAAACATGGTGGTTGGTTTGTGGCCTTCACTTTGAGGGCGATTGCTCCTTCACTTGCCATGATAACTTTGATTTCAACTTGAAAGACCTTGCTTGTTTATTGACTAACCAATTTCTCTGTCACCGTTATCACAGAAAATACCTCTGATCCGTTCGAGCCCAATATCCTCTGTTGCATTTTGCTCATGAATTGACACTTATCGAACCTTTTCATTTCACATGAATCCCAAAACACGTTGGTTGTTGCCAACTCAGTGCGCATACTGTTTCTTTCCTAACTTAAGCCACTTTGATATGCTAGCCAGATTCTGTGTTGTGCAATTGGAAAGCTGGTAGCAAATTTTGAAGTCATTTCTCACTTGTTTTGATAAGACAAACTCAAGAAGAGGACTTTAAACAAATCAAGAGGAACATAGTAAGGGGACAATGGAAAGAAGTGATATCTAACAGGAAAATCACTAAGTAGAAACTTATCAGATGTGGATACCAACTCAAATGACCATGACATGCACTTTTGGATTAAGTGGCCTAATCTGTCAAGCAAGTCTAAAATTCAACTCTTGTTGTGCCTCTTCGCCGTGAAACTGGGCTTCAATGCTCCGATTATCCTATCTGATTCACGATCCTTATTCGACTTGTAGTGCCCGAAGGGTTTTCACCATCAAGCCTCTCTCATTTTTTCTTTCTCTCAACTCCCCATCGCCTTATGGTGCCTATGAAGGTTTTCACCGATAAGACTCTCTCATTTTGTTCTTTTTCTTTTTATTTCTTCTAATTCTGTAGATGACAAGGCATTGACCATAGTTAAAACATCATATGCTCCGGCATGGCTGACTCAGTTTATCAAAGATTATCTGGGATGTCTTTTATGGACTGTAATGTAACTTTTGGACAAGGTCAGAAAGAAAGGATATCATAGGCTCAAAATAACTAAGATAGCAGGGTTAATTTATCTACAACTTTTGGAATCCATTTCAAAAACTTCGCCCCAATTTCTAAAATAAGAGAATTTGATTCTAAGAAAAACCGCCCCACTCTTGACTTCGTGGGATTATGAAATATTTTATTTGGTGTGACCGAACCGTAAGGCTGCCTACGTATCTTGTGGTGACAAGAATCAGGTCGAACGTAGTTCATAAGACTACTCTTTGTTGCTGCTATTTTCCTTTCTTTTTTTTGTTTTTTTTGTTTTTGAAACTTTTTTTTTGAATGAAGTTTCTAAAACAAACCATATGGGGCATGAATTTTTCTTTTCTTTTTTTATGTAATGACTCTAACTCGATTCTAAAAGAGGGGAGGTCAAGAAAATTAGCATAGGCTCAAAAGGGTATCGAAGGATATAAAGTGTTTGGGTAGCTGAAAGAGGGTCTCCCAATGTCTGAAAATGCCAAGTACAATACCTGCAACTTGAGGATGAAAATTGAAGATCATGCACAATATTTCTTTTGCAGCTTCGGCATTGATATCACTGATATGCCTTCCACTTTTCTTTAGTGCCTTGTCAAGTACAAAACTCTCATTGGGTGAGTCCCTATTCACAATGGGTATCCTCCGTCAATTCGGAGCAAACTCTCTTGACTTTATCTTGTAAATTAAGGTGCACTTGAACTCAAAACTGCTCGCTTCAAATTGTCTGGGATGTACTCTCTTGTAACAAATTCTTGTCATCCTATTTAACTTCCCAAACTATTTGCCACAGTTTCACAATTCGGGCTTTAAATGATCTCAAAATATCCAAATCTTTACTTATTTCCTTCAAATGTCCCTCTCATCTTCAAAACTTGTTTCATTGTTTCATGATTAGACTAACTTTTAAGACCAGGCTGAGAATTCCACATGCATGTCATGCCACTAGAGTCACCATGAAAAGAACTATAAAAGAAAAAGAGAACTAGACAAATACAGACTAGAAATAACAAAATAGGAGATTGCATTAAACAGAAGGTGAAAGGGTTCGAACAACAAAACAAGCAAACTAAACTGGGGTTACAGCCCTGTAACAATCCTAGATAACACTAAACGAGTTACTACGACTAAACGAAAAATAAAAGGATAGAAGGGTTTGAGTCACAAGACAATATCCGGATTACAACCCTGAAATAACCCGGACAACAGAAATGACAAAAAAATAAACCACCAAGACTCCTCCCCGGCTAACCAAGAAAGGAGCATATTTCCAATCACCAAGCTCAACATCTTAGCCACTGAGTTCCGCATCAACAGTACTAGGACCTTCACAAGTCTCAATCACATTGACCTTAGCAAATTGCGTTTGGGTCCTTTTTTCCAGCTCGTTCTTAAGATCAGCTTCTAGAACCGAAACTGATAGCGCTGACAGCTTTGCGGAAAGTGGACCTCCGAGGATCTCAGAAGAGTTCTCATATTCCTTTTCAACACAAATCATACCCTCCATATGCGTCTCATTATGAACAAATAATGGACTTTGGCTAGTGTCTACTGCATCTGGATTTTGCACGACAATGTCACCTGCATCAATAAGCTTCTGAACTGCTCTTTTCAGATGCCAACACTTTCCTATGCTCTGACCCGGGGCATTAGAGCAATACGTGCACCTTTGAGAATAATCAACATTCTTTGGAAGGGGGTTCGGCATTTTTATCTGAATCGGCTTCAACATGTCCAATTGCCTCAATCTTTGGAACAAACTGGCATATGATTCTCCAATTGGAGTTAAAGAATTTTCTCTTTGTTGCTGCCTTTTCATTTTGTACTCTGGCCTTGGTTGGAACCTTTTGTGGGTAGGTGATTGATATGCTTGAGGAGGCGGGTAAGCCGTTTGTGGAGGTGGTGCAGGCCATTGCGGGTCTTGTGGATGTGGAGCATATGGTGGTGTATTATGGATGGAGTACTGGGAAGGTGAGGTATGAATTTGGGGATTTTGTGGAGAGAAGTAGCATTGGGGAGGATTATCTGGAGCACAGGGATATCCATGGGGTCGATAATAAGGCTAAAAGCGTTGAGCAGGAATGCCCACTGGATCCTGTCATTGGCGGGGCTCAACAACATCTTTTCTATTTCTCTTTCTTCCAACCAAACTTACTGAGATATTCTGAATGTCTTCTGTAGTATCTTTCACTGCAGAATAGCTCATGATTTTTCCTGACTTGATTCCTTCTTCTACCATCTTCCCCATTTTTACCACATCATTGAAAGGTTTACTCAAGGCCGGGATTAACTGACTGAAGTAGGTGGGCCCCTGGGCTTGTAGGAAAAGCTCAACCATTTCTTCCTCACCAATCAGGGGACTGACCCGAGCAGCTTGTTCCCTCCATCTGAGCCCAAACTCCCTAAAACTTTCCTCCGGTTTCTTTTCCATCTTAGATAGGGAGGAGCGGTCTGGGATAATGTCTAGATTGTACTGAAAGTGTCAAACAAAATCTTGAGCCATGTCATCCCATGCATGCCACTTATTGACATCTTGACGAGTATACCATTCCAAGGCCCCCAGTCAAGCTCTCACTGAAATACGCCATCAACTAATCATTTTTCCCGCCAACACTTCTCATTTCACTGCAGTAACCCCTTAGATGGGCTACTGGATCTCCACGCCCATCATACAAGTTAAACTTTGGCATTTTAAAACCCGAGGGCAGATGAACATCAGGGAACATACACAAATCATTCTAAGACATGTTAATCTGATTTCCCATCCCTTGCATGCTCTTTAAGGATTGTTCTATACCTTTCAGCTTCCTGGATATCTCATCTCGCCCTTCTTTTCTAGTGAACTTTTCATTGTCAACATGAGGCTCATTCCGAGGGCTATGATTGGATTAGTCAGGGACCTTGTGGGCAACCTCCGAAGGGTAATATTGGGCATCATGAGTTTTCAGTTGGTGTTCATTGTTGGGTCTATGAAGGGAAGATTGTTGAGAAGTTGTGATCGTGGGGATAGTGGATATGACAGGAGGGCAATTTTTGGGAAAAGTAGTTGGAGGACGAGTGATGGAGCTACTAGGGTGGTTGGAAAAGTTGTGATAAGCGGGAGAATCTGGAGAGTATGGTGGATCATCTGGCACTATGACCGGAGTTTGGGTAAGGGTAGCATCAAGGAAGCTAGGTGGTGGCGAGGGTGGTGCCTTCCCAGTCATCCAAGCCCGATACATGTCTGTCATGTGTTGTCTTAATATCCTTACCTCTTCAACCAACCCATTGTCCTGTTCAACCGATTGCTTTTGGGCACCAGTATCAGCCAACTCAATTTCGTTGTTGTCTGCCATTGCCTTTCGACTTTATGTTGTAGGGAAGAGTTATCAGTTTAAGAACCGCAAACCAACCACCCTTTTGCTATAATAAAGATAACAAAGGGGAACCAAATGAAGTCATCACGTTAGCGTTAGGGCATTTAACATCGATAATCTCACATTATGTGCAATGCACCTAGTCATAGCGATTGGTTCTAAAATGACTTCGAGGGTACGAGGGTCATATGGCATCATCCCAATTTTCACTCTTGTTGCCCTGTTTCCTCTTCATTTTCCTTTCTAGCATCGCTTGGTTTTTCATTTCATTCCTCCTCTTTTCTTTCTGATTATCGCTCTTTTCTTTCCTCTCATTTCTCATATCCCACAACTTCATTCTCTTTTTTTTTTCTTTTTTTTTTGTTTTTTTTTTGTTTTTGCTTTTTATTTAATGATGATTCGATCGAACCCTATGTAGGTTGCCTACGTATCATGTCCCTCATGAATCTGATCAAGCGTAGTTTTGGAAAATCGAGAATAAACTAAACAAACTAACGTTCTCTTTTTTTTTTACCTTAATGACTATTCTGATGAGAAAAGAGAAATAAAAGAAGCAAATCCTTTTCTTTTTTTTTTTTGAATTTTCTAGACTTAATGTTCTATAACCTATTCTAAACTCAAGCTTAATGAGCATATATCTTTTCTTTTTAAAACAGATACTCTACGAGAAAGTATTAAGGGAAAAAAACCATAGAAGAGGAAAATATTTTTAGATTTTCTTTTATATGAAGGAAATCTAAAGAATAAACCAAAGAAAAATATTTTAATTTTCATTTGATATCCTGAAGAAAGATTTCGAAACGAGAAATGAAAAAGATAAAAAATGTCTTTGGATTTCAGTTTTTAATTACCTAAGGGAGAAACTCTAAAGATAAACAAAAGATAAAGTATATTTTTTTTCTATATATAATGTCCTAAAATTCTAGTGAAAATAAAAAGAATATATATTTCCAAAGAAGAACCTCAAAAAGAAAATCTTTTGATTTTTGGAATTAATATCTTAAAGAAAACTTCTAAAGAGGTATCAAAAGATTTTTTTTTTTGTTTTTTTTTAGTCTCAATATACTAAAGGAAATATAAAAGCAAATATTCTTTTTATTTTGAGTTCTAGATATTAATTTCCTAAAGGAAAACCACCTCAAATTTTTTTTTTTTAATTTCTAGAATTAGTATTCTAAAGAAATTTCTAACGGAAATATAAAAACGCAAAATATCTTTATAACACATTTTTTTTCAAATACGAAATAGGAAGTACAATAAAAAAAGACTCAACAAACTTAACTAGACTATGACAGACTCTAACATCACCTAAATGACTCGACATTACTGTACAAAACTAGAAGGTAAAAGACGACATAAAAAGAAAAACAGACTCAAAACATAAAGAAAAAATCTCCTTAAGCAACTCCTGAATGAGCGATCCTGACTTGATGGTCCTGGGGCGTCTGTCATGCTCAAACTCCGGTAAGTAGATCCACACCTGTATGAGAAAATTAAGACCAAATAAAGTTAAAGACCTAGAACACTATGTGAGAAAGTGACACTTCCTGTTGGACACATGCAAGACATGATTGAGGCTATTTTGGCAAAACGGTCTACGTGACCAAAAATGGCTAGACATGCAAGATTTGGCTAAGACCCCGCAAAGCCAAGAACCTAAGACTCACTAGGAAGACCGGACCCTATGTGGGCTGCCTACGTATCCCGCCCCGAGAGACGAGAATCAGGTTCGCGTAGTTCGGGCAGATTGGATACGGGCGAGAATTTAAAAAAAAATACTGATTTGAAGAAAACATATTCTTTTTGTATTTTCTTTTGAAAAATGATGAAACATGTAAAATCTTTTTGGATTTTCTTTTTCCTCTTTTTTTTTTTATTTTTTTTCTCGAAAAATGATGGGAAAGTGCAAAATCTTTTTTGGGATTTTTCATTCTTTTTTTTTTCTTTAAAAAAAAAAGTGAAAGAAACACATAACTGGGCCCTACTTGCTTCATTTTCACACTTCACCCTCTTTTCTTTCTCATTTACCCTCAACCATCATTGGTCTGCCAAATGACCCTTTTACCCATGAAGAATGCAACATGTAGCACATAGGATGCATTAGGATGGTCTTTTATTTTTGGGTACACCTGTCCTAGACGGACCCAACCCCTGTGTTGAGTCCCCTAAGTCAAATGCACGTGATGCAAGCAAACATTCCTACTAGGGATCCGGCATGAGGTTATGTTATTCTAGGTTTAAACCTGGGGTTGTGTTCTAGACTTGGCTTACCCGAGCGGACAACTCGAGCCGAGGGGGGCAGCGTATCGGGAATACAGAAGCTTCACCAGTTTTGTAACTTATCCGAACCTCGTTCTAAAATTGGGATATGACTCTAACAAAAAAGTAGCCACACGAAGTGCACGCTTCCCAAATGATTTAGAACACTCAAAGAGAAGAGGGTTTCGTAATAGTTTATATACAGTTCAAGCAATATCAAAGCGATAAAAAGCGACATTTAGCACATTAGGCTCAAACACGTTAAATAAATCAGATAATAAACAAAATCCAACTATAACAATTATTCTAAGCTCGAATTCTTGAACCCTGAACCAGAGATTCTAGGTTCTTATCCCCAGCAGAGTCGCCAATGCTGTCACACCTCCTTTTTCTACCCGAAAGGGTATAGGGAGTTTTTCCAATTAAAGTGACAATAATCGAAACAAGATTATTTATTCAAATTCAGAGTCGCCACTTGGGATAATTTATGGTATCCCAAGTCACCAGTTTAAAATCCCGAATCGAGGAAGTTTGACTCCGTTTTACAGTCCGCGAAACACAGAAATCCGGGTAAGGAATTCTGTTAATCCGGGAGAAGGTGTTAGGCATTCCCAGGTTCCATGGTTTTACCACGGTCGCTTAACTATTAATAATTAGCCTAATTATCTGATTAATTATATTTTTAGAACCTATTGTGAATTTTTTTAAACTTTTAACCGCTTTTAGTATTTATGAAATTATTTTCTGGAACAAGGCACGATTGTCGTACACTTGTCGGTTTGGTGCACATTACAAACCGCGTCACATGAAATGCACCCGCGATCTACAATATGTTTATTTTTTATTAAACGAAGTTATGGTCGGTTCACATGAAATGCACACCCGAATTGAGATTTACGTATCGTGACCATGCTACGGGAACCGTACCCATAGCCACGATAATTTATTAATCGCGCCTAAAGAAAGATACGATATTTGTGATTCTATTATCCTAAAATTTGGGATTTATATCTGTGAAAGTAAGGGTCTACGAAGTTAGACGTTAAAAAATAATAACCCGTTTCCAGTATGGTTTTACAAACCAAATCTACTTATTAGCCAACTACTTTGCAACAAGAACTTCATGTAGGAAATGATAACCCAGGAAATAATCCACAATATGATTGAGATATGAATTAAATTGTGAGGCAGCTGGTAAGCACTCTAATTTAGAAATTAATCCAAGGCTTCAAATGTGTATAAAACTTGCAAAGCATCACAGTAGCATTCAATGGGATATTTGCCTAAGAAACTTCTGATTACAACCTTCCAAATTGATTTGAAATGCCTAAGGAGAAACGAATTTGACGACACACCATTTCGCACACAAAACATGATTGCCAAAATTAAA
The DNA here is from genome assembly GCF_001879085.1 of Nicotiana attenuata. Classification (NCBI taxonomy): domain Eukaryota; kingdom Viridiplantae; phylum Streptophyta; class Magnoliopsida; order Solanales; family Solanaceae; genus Nicotiana; species Nicotiana attenuata. The sequence continues at coordinate 60,925 of NW_017671612.1, forward strand.
GTTATTTAGGCTAGTTATTACATAAAAATCGACCCTCAAAGTAAAAGCCCAAATTTACGATTTATCAGGTCATTCTTATAAAACCAAATAATACTAAACGAACTAAATAACCTCATTTGGCTTAAACAAGAATGAGCAACATTTTTAGTAATAGGCTTTCTCACGTTCAGTTTTCATTACACCCACTATTGACAAAAAAGAATCAAATAACCCATGCAATGATACTGGTGTAGGCTAACCACATTAAATTCATTATTCTAGAATAAAACCATTTAATCATAACATAAGCCAAACAAATATAAACATGAAGAACATCAAACACATTAATGCACTGATTCAAAGTTTACCACAGAACAAATGAAATCAACATTTGAATTGATCCAAAACTTGCAGTCCTGATTCAATACCTTAGAATAGAAGAATCGGATTTCCTTGAAAGCTTTAAAGATGTATATGGACTTCCAAGCAGAAACTAAACGGAGTTGACGAATTCGAAGCGGAACCGCGGACGGATTGATCTCGCCGAACCGAACTCAGACTCACCTCAACAACATCTCAGTCATACTCCATATATGAGAATCAAAATTCAAATTGGGAAGAAGAAACGGAAACCTCATTTTTTTTTACTGAAACAATTCCATTCCCCTCTCCTCTGCTCGTGACTTTGAAGAAGAAGGAGGAGTGTTCGCCTTTCTCTGTATTTTGGCGTTTTGCTTGTTGCGGATGGTTTTTGGTGAAATAGCAGAAGGAGGGGTCAGCTGATGTATGAGAGGTGATGGAGGGGTGTGGGTGGTGCTAGAATGTTGTTGTTGGAATCAAGAAGAAGATGAAAGGGTTCTTCGGTAACCTCAAGAAGAAGGAATGGCGGTGTCCTTTTAGTTTTGGGGTCTAAGTCTTTAGGTTCTGCGTCGTCTAGGGTTCAGAAGAAAGGTTTTTAATTTTAGGATATTAGGTTATTTTTGAGTTTAATGGGTATTTGGGCTTGGATGGCTTTTTTGGTTTGTCACAACCCATATTTCCCACTCTCGGGGATCGTGATGGCGCCTACTCGTAGAAGTTAGGCAAGCCATAAAATACAGAAATCTTAATTCATTCATTTTAATCCCTTTTAACAACTTAAAATAAACAGGCTGTTAACATTAGAATAATTGCGGAAGATGAAATCAATCGGAAGACTTAGACTAATATAATACCAAAGTAAATATGAAAATGCCAACATGTGTCTCTACCCAAAAACCGGTGTCACAACATTCACGGACTGTCTATGATTACTACAAACAAATGTCTGAAAGAACGAAACTCAGTCTGTCTCGGATACAAGTGACAACAGAACATAATAGTAGATAGAAGAGACGCCGGGCCTGCGTACGCCTGCAGGACTACCTCGGGATCTCTAGATTGAAGGCTGGCTCCCCAAGTGCTACTGCCCAAATGCTGCTCCGGTATCTGCACATAGTGCAGAGTGTAGTATCAGCACAACCGACCCCATGCACTGGTAAGTGTCTGGCCTAACCCCGGCGAGGTAGTGATGAGGCTAGGACCAGACTCCAGATAAACCTGTGCAATTATGTAATATACAACGGAAAATAATAGAAATAACAGTTTAAATGGGGAGGGGGTACATGCTACGGGGAACATATCAATTCAGCAGGAACTAAAGAGAGATATGGAAGAACAGCTCAGAATCTACAACCAAACAATAATAAAAATGTTGCGGTGCGCAACCCGATCCAATATAACATTTAACACTGTTGCGGCGTGCAACCCGATCCAGTATATAGTATTGTTCCGGCGTGCAACCCGATCCAATATATGTTGCGGCGTGCAACCCGATCCAATATATATTATTATTGCGGCGTGCAACCCGATCCATATATATATAATATCAACAACAACCATACCAAGTATCCCGGAAAGGGATCATCAATAACTAATCTGTCACGGCAAGGGATTCAACAGTAAAAAGAATAAATACGTCCCGACAAGGGAGAATTAGCTATATCCAATCTCAACTCAACTTCTACTCATCTCAGATAACACCAATACCCCATCATAAGTACTTTCCACGAAAAAAAAACTCAATCCTTGCTCAATATCAAGGATCATCAATTAAAGCATTCGTAGTATCATTTAAGAACATAACAATTCGCAATTTAAGATTCACGGTCACCATGCCTATACGTCGTACTCAACAAGAAAAAAATAGCAAATAGGACACAACTCTTAATCCCTCAAGCTAAGGTTAGACCGAACACTTACCTCAAACTTCCACGGCCAACTCAATCCTCAAATACCGCCTTTCCTTTCGAATTTGGCTCCAACACAATCGTATCTATACATAATCGACTTAATAACATCAATAAATGCTAAACAAACCAATTCCAATGCTCAATTATAGCTTTTTAATCATTCTTCCCAAAAATTCAAAAATTGACCCCGGGCCAGCTTGGTCAAAACATGAGGTTCGGACCAAAACCCGATCACCCATTCACCCACGAGCCCGAATATATCATTTGTTTTGAAATCCGACCCCAAAACGAGGTCAAATTCCCAAATAATCAAAAAGCCCTAACTCTACCCAATTCCCCAATTTTCTACCATTAAGACCCTAAGATTATTAAAAGTTGATGAAAAACATTAGATAATTGAAAGAAATCAGTTAGTGAGTGCTTACTTGTGATTTGGGAAGAAAATCTCTTGAGAAAATCGCCCTAGTTCTTCAATTTTTTGTGAAAGTTTGAAAGAAAATCGCTGAAGTTATGTTTTTAAAAGGACTCACTGCCCGACTTCCGCATCTGCGGCTCAGGGGTCGCAATTGCGCAACCGCATGTGCGGAAAAATTGTCGCTTCTGCGGAAATGGCTAGGCCCCGCTGGGGCCGCACCTGCTAGAAAGGACCCGCTCCTGCGAAACCGCATCTGCGGAAAATTTTCCGCATCTGCGAAGAATTCTGCACCTGTGATGTACTTCTCGCACCTGCGAGTCCGCATCTGCGTCCCAAGAACCGCAGGTGCGGCTACACCAGAACAGCTATTTCTGCAACTTTTCTTAAGTCCAAAACCTCCCGAAACACACCCGAGCCCTCGGGTCTCCTAACCAAACACACGTGCTAACTCAACAACATCATACAAACTTATTTGTGCGATCAAATCGCTAAAATAACCTCTCAAACAACGAATTAAACCTCAAAATCAAAGAATTTTTCTCAAACTTCATAAAGCATCAAATTTTCCATTTTAAGTCCGAATCACGTCAAACGGATTCCGTTTTTCACCAAATTTCACAGAATCATCTTAAATCATATATAAGACCCGTACCGGGTGCCGGAACCGAAATACGGGCCCGATACCATCATGTTCTAATCAAATTTCATTTCAAAATCCTTTAAACAATTTTAGAAAACAATTTTCTTTAAAAATTCATTTCTCGGGCTTGGGACCTCGGAATTTGATTACGGGCATATGGCCAATTCCCTTATTTTCCTACGGACCCTTCGGGACCGTCAAATTACGGGTCCGGGTCCGTTTACCAAAAATGTTGACCGAAGTCATCTTAGATGCATTTTAAGTCAAAATTTCAATATTTCACATAACAGCTTTCCAGCTACACGCCCAGACTGCGCACACAAATCGAGGTGAAGATAAAAGAGGTTTTTAAGGCCTCGAAAACACAAAATTTAATTTAAAAGCAAGTGATGACCCAAAGGGTCATCACATTCTCCACCTCTAAAACAACCGTTCGTCCTCGAACGGACAAAAGAAGGAAGTACCTGAGTCGGGGAAAAGCTGGGGATAACGGCTCCGAATATCGGACTCGGACTCCCAGGTCGATGCCTCAGGAGGCTGACCTCTCCACTGAACACGAACAGAAGGAAAACTCTTCGATCTCAACTGACGAACCTGCCGGTCTAGAATAGCTACCGGCTCCTCCTCATAAGACAAGTCCTTGTCCAATTGGACAATGCTGAAATCTAACACGTGGGAGGGATCGCTGTGATACCTCCGAAGCATGGACACATGAAACACTGGACGCACGGCTGATAAGCTCGGCGGTAATTCAAGTCTATAAGCCACCTCTCCCACTCGATCAAGAACCTCGAACGGACCAATGAACCTAGCGCTAAGCTTGCCCTTCTTCCCAAATCTCATCACGCCCTTTATAGGCGACACTCGAAGCAATACCCGCTCACCGACCATGACCAAATCTCGAACCTTGCGGTCGGCATAACTCTTTTGCCTGGACTGAGCTGAACGAAGCCTATCCTGAATGATCCTAACCTTGTCCAAGGCATCCTGAACCAGATCCGTACCCAAAAACCGAGTCTCCCCCGGCTCAAATCATCCAACAAGAGACCGACACCGCCTACCATATAAGGCCTCATAAGGAGCCATCTAGATACTCGACTGGTAGCTGTTGTTGTAGGCAAACTCTTCTAAAGGCAAAAACTGATCCCACGAGCCTCCAAAGTTAATGACACAAGCTCTGAGCATATCCTCCAAAATCTGAATAGTCCGCTCGGACTGCCCGTCTGTCTAGGGATGAAATGTTGTGCTCAACTCAACCTGTGTGCCCAACTCTCGCTGAACTGCTCTCCAGAAACGCGAGGTAAACTGCGTACCTCGGTCCAAAATGATAGACACGGGCACTCCATGAAGGCGAACAATCTCCCGGATGTAGATCTCAGCTAACCTCTCAGAAGAATAGGAGACCGCCACAGGAATGAAATGTGCTGACTTGGTTAGCCTATCAACAATGACACATACTGCGTCGAACATCTTTCGAGTCTGCAGGAGTCCAGTAACGAAGTCCATAGTGATCTGCTCCCACTTCCACTCGGGAAGCTCAATCCTCTGAAATGAACCACCGGGCCTCTAATGCTCGTACTTGACCTGCTGATAATTCAAACACCGAGCCATATATGCAACGATATCCTTCTTCATTCTCCGTCACCAATAATGCTGACGCAAGTCGTGATACATCTTTGCGGCGCCCGGATGAATAGAGTACCGGGAGCTATGGGCCTCCTCTAAAATCAACTCTCGAAGACCATCCACATTAGGCACACAAACTCGACCCTGCAATCTCAAAACTCCATCATCACCTAGGGTAACCTGCTTGGCACCTCCGTGCTGCACCGTGTCTCTAAGGACACACAAATGGGGATCATCATACTATCGATCTCGGATACGCTCCAATAATGAAGAACGAGCGACTGTGCAAGCTAACACATGGCTGGGCTAAAAAATATCCAACCTCACGAACTGGTTGGCCAAAGCCTTAACATCCAAAGCAAGCGGTCTCTCACCGACTGAAATATAAGCTAAATTGCCCGTACTGGCTGACTTTCTACTCAAGGCATCGGCCACCACATTGGCCTTTCCCGGATGATATAAAATGGTGATATCATAGTCCTTCAACAACTCCAACCACCTCCTCTGCCTCAAATTCAACTCCTTTTGCTTGAACAAATACTGAAGACTGTTGTGATCCGTGAACACCTCACATGCCACGCCATACAGATAATGCCTCCAAATCTTCAAGGCGTGGACAATGGCTGCTAACTCCAAATCATGAACCGGATAGTTCTTCTCATGAATCTTCAACTGCCGCGAAGCATAGGCAATGACCTTGCCATCCTGCATCAATACTGCACCAAGTCCAATACGAGAAACATCACAATAAACTGTATAAGGCCCTGAACCTGTGGGCAAACCCAACACCGGTGCCGTAGTCAAAGCTGTCTTGAGCTTCTGAAAGCTCGCCTCACACTCATCCGACCATCTGAACTGGGCACCCTTCTGGGTCAACCTGGTCATCGGGGCTGCAATAGATGAAAACCACTCCACGAACCGACGATAGTAGCCTGCCAATCCCAAGAAACACCGAATCTTTGTAGCTGATGCTGGTCTAGGCCAGTTCTTGACTGCCTCAATCTTCTTCGGATCAACCTGAATACCCTCTGCTGATACAACATGACCCAGAAATGCAACTGAACACAACCAGAATTCACACTTCGAGAACTTAGCATATAACTGACTATCCCTCAGAGTCTGAAGAACCACTCTAAGGTGCTGCTCGTGCTCCTCCTGGCTGCGAGAATATATCAATATATCATAAATGAAGACTATCACGAACGAATCCAAATAAGGCCTGAACACTCGGTTCATCAAATCCATAAAAGCTGCTGGGGCATTAGTCAACCCGAATGACATCACCAAGAACTCATATTGCATGTACCGAGTGCGGAAAGCTGTCTTAGGGACATCGGATGCCCTAATCCTCAACTGATGGTAGCTAGATCTCAAGTCAATCTTTGAAAATACCCTGGCACCCTGAAGCTGATCGAACAAATCATCAATCCTTGGCAGCGGATACTTATTCTTGATTGTAACCTTGTTCAATTGCCGGTAATCAATACACATTCTCATTGACCTATCCTTCTTCTTAACAAACAACACCGGCGCAAAAAAAAACCAAGGCGAAACACTGGGTCTAATGAAACCCTTCTCAAGAAAGTCTTGCAACTGCTCCTTCAACTCTTTCAACTCAGGCGAGGTCATACGATACAGCGGAATAGAAATGGGCTGAGTGCCCGGAGCCAAATCAATGCAGAAGTCAATATCCCTGTCGGGTGGCATACCTGGCAGGTCTGAAGGGAATACCTCAGGAAACTCACAAACAACGGGCACAGACTCAATAGAAGGAACCTCAGCACTAGAATCACGAACATAGGCCAAATAGGCCAAACTCCCCTTCTCGACCATATGCCGAGCCTTTACATAAGAGATAACACTACGGGTAGAATGACCAGGAGTCCCTCTCCACTCTAGACGAGGCAAACCCGGCAAGGCTAAGGTCACAGTCTTGGCATGACAATCCAAGATAGCGTGGTAAGGTGATAACCAGTCCATCCCCAATATAACATCGAAATCAACCATGTCCAGAAGCAATAAATCTACACGAGTCTCAAGACCCCCAATCACCACAATACAAGAACGATGGACTCTATCTACCACAATAGAATCACCCACCGGTGTAGACACATAAACAGGAGCACTCAAAGAATCACTAGGCATGACCAGATATGGTGCAAAGTAAGATGACACATACGAGTATGTAGACCCTGGGTCAAATAACACTGAAGCATCTCTATCACAAACCAGAACGGTACCTGTAATAACTGCATCGGAAGCCTCCGCCTCAGGCCTGGCTGGAAGAGCATAACATCGGGGCTGGGCCCCACCACCCTGAACCACATCTCTGGGTTGATCTGCCGCTGGCTGGCCTCCACCCCTGGCGGCCTGAGCTCCACCTCTAGGACCTCTACCTCCACCTCTAACACCTCTACCCCCACCTCTAGCTGGCTAGGCGGGCTGTAGAACACCTGGTGCCTGAACTATAGTGCGGGACCCTGCTGCGCGATTGAGTACCCACCAATCTCGGACAAGCCCTCCTGATATGACCATACTCAGCACACTCATAGCATCCTCCTGAGTGCTTCGGCTGAGGGAACTGAGACTGACCCTGGCGACCTGAATGACCACCCCAAAAACTCTGGAGCGACGGTGCACTGATAGGAGCTGGTGGTGCACGGTAGGGCTGCTGATCAGAATACTGCATGTGAGAACCACGGCTACCTGAAGCACCGTGAGAAACCTGAAGTGCTAACTGAAAGGGCCTAGGAGGATGGCCTTTACCATACGAATCCCTGCCTCCAGACGAGGAACCACTGACTCTGCCTGACTGACAGGGTCCCTTGTCTGCCCTATAACCACCCCCCTGTGATAGAACCATCTCAACTCTCCGGGCCACATTGGCCACCTCCTAAAAAGATATCTCACTCCCAGCCTCTCTAGCCATCTGAAGACGAATCGGCTGAATAAGTCCATCAATGAACCGTCTCACTCTCTCCCTCTCAGTGCGAAGTATGATAAGAGCATGGCGAGCTAAATCAATAAATCTAGTCTCGTACTGGGTGACAGTCATGGATCCCTGCTGGAGTCGCTCGAACTGCCTCTGATAGGCCTCTCGCTGTGTGATAGGGAGAAAATTCTCTAGAAATAGCTGTGTGAACTGCTCCCAGGTAAAGGCTGGCGATCCTGCTGGTCTAGCTAAGCAATAATCCCTCCACCAAGTCTTGGCGGATCCAGACAAGCGAAATGTGGCAAAATCGACCCCGTTGGTCTCAACTATCTCCATGTTCCGAAGAACCTCGTGCCAGCTATCTAGATAATCCTGGGGATCCTCAGTAGATGCACCGCTGAAAGTAGTAGAGAAGAGCTTGGTGAACCTATCCAATCACCACAAAGCCTCGGCAGACATAGCTGCACCCTTGCCGGTCTGAGCTACCACACCCGGCTGAACTGCTCCAACTGGCTGAGCCGCTGGAGTCTGAAACTGGGGAGCTACCTGCTCGGGAGTGCGAGTAGCAGGAGTCTGGGCTCCTCCTCCAGCCTGAGAGACGACTGGTGCTTCGAAGTAAACCTTCTCTAGTGACGCTCTCCATAAGGCCCACTAGACGGACCAGAGCATCCTGAAGAACTGGGGTGGCAATAAACCCCTCTGGGACCTGAGTCGGACCCACCGGAACTGCTGGGGATGGAACCTCGTCATCAAAGTCAACCTGAGGCTCCGCTACGGGTGCTGCTGCCCTAGGCTGAGCTCTGCCCCTACCTAGGCCTCTAGCACGACCTCGACCTCGCCCTCTGCCCCTCGTGGGAGCCGCTGTTGGGGGCTCGGGCTGCTGATCGGTAGATGAGGAAGCGCGTGTTCTCGCCATCTGCGAAAGAACAGAGTAGAAATTCAATTAATATAGATTAACCAAACCGCACGACAAGAAAGAACAAATGTGGAGTTTTCCTAACTCGGTAGCCTCTGGGGGATAAATACAGACGTCTCCGTACCGATCCCTCAGACTCTACTAAGCTTGTCCGTGAATTGTGAGACCTATGTAACCAAGAGCTCTGATACCAACTTGTCAAGATCCGAATTTCCCACCCTCGGGGGTCGTGATGGCGCCTACTCGTAAAAGCTAGGCAAGCCACGAAATGCAGAAATCTTAATTCATTCATTTTAATCCCTTTTAACAACTTAAAATAAACAGGTTGTTAACATTAGAATAATTGCGGAAGATGAAATCAAGCGGATGACTTAGACTAATATAATACCAAAGTAAATGTGAAAATGCCAACATGTGTCTCTACCCAGAAATCGGTGTCACAATATTCACAGACTGTCTATGATTACTACATATAAATGTCTGAAAGAAAGAAACTCAGTCTGTCTCGGATACAAGTGATAACAGAACATAATAGTAGATAGAAGAGACGCCGGGCCTGCGGACGCCTACAGGACTACCTCAGGATCTCTGGACTGAAGGCTGGCTCCCCAAGTGCTACTGCCCAAATGCTGCTCTAGTATCTGCACATAGTGCAGAGTGTAGTATCAGCACAACCGATCCCATGTGCTGGTAAGTGTCTGGCCTAACCCCGGCGAGGTAGTGACGAGGCTAGGACCAGACTGCAGACAAACCTGTGCAGTTATATAATATACAGCGGAAAATAATAGAAATAACAGTTTAAATGGGGAGGGGGTACATGCTACGGGGAATATATCAATTCAGCAGGAACCAAAGAGAGATATGGAAGAACAACTCAGAATCTACAACCAAACAATAATAAAAATGTTGTGGCGCGCAACCTGATCCAATATAACATTTAACACTGTTGCGGCGTGCAACCCGATCCAATATATAGTATTGTTGCGGCGTGCAACCCGATCCAATATATATAGTATTGTTGCCGCGTGCAACCCGATCCAGTATATAGTATTGTTGCCGCGTGCAACTTGATCCAATATGTATTATTGTTGCGGCGTGCAACCCGATCCATATATATATATAATATCAACAACAACCATACTAAGTATCCCGGCAAGGGATCATCAATAACTACTCTGTCACGGCAAGGGATTCAACAGTAAAAAGAATAAATACGTCCCGGTAAGGGAGAATCAGCTATATCCAATCTCAACTCAACTTCTACTCATCTCAGATAACACCAATACCCCATTATAAGTACTTTCCACGAAAAAAAACAAACTCAATCCTTGCTCAATATCGAGGATCATCAATTAAAGCATTCATAGTATCATTTAAGAACATAACAATTCGCAATATAAGACTCACGGTCATGCTCGACACCAACGTATAGATACTCGTCACCATGCCTATACGTCGTACTCAACAAGAAGCAAATAGAAAATAGGACACAACTCCTAATCCCTCAAGCTAAGGTTAGACCGAACACTTACCTCAAACTTCCACGGCCAACTCAATCCTCAAATACCGCCTTCCCTTTCGAATTTGGCTCCAAAACAATCGTATCTATACATAATCGACTTAATAACATCAATAAATGCTAAACAATCCAATTCCAATGCTCAATTATAGCTTTTTAGTCATTCTTTCCAACAACCCAAAATTGACCCCGGGCCCGCTTGGTCAAAACACGAGGTTCGGACTAAAAGCCGATCACCCATTCACCACAAGCCCGAATATATCATTTGTTTTGAAATACGACCCCAAAACGAGGTCAAATTCCCAAATAATCAAAAAGCCCTAAGTCTACCCAATTCCCCAATTTTCTACCACTAAAACCCTAAGATTATTCATAAAAGTTGATGAAAAACATTAGTAATTGAAAGAAATCAGTTAGTGAGTGCTTACTTGTAATTTGGGAAGAAAATCTCTTGAGAAAATTGCCCTAGTTCTTCTATTTATGTGAAAGTTTGAAAGAAAATCGCTGAAGTTATGTTTTCAAAAAGACTCGCTGCCCGACTTCCGCATCTGTGGCTCAAGGGTCGCATCTGCGCAACCGCATGTGCGGAAAAATTGTCGCTTCTGCGGAAATGGCTAGGCCCCGCTGGGGCCGCACCTGCGAGAAAGGACCCGCTCCTGCGGAACCGCATCTGCGGAAAATTGTCCGCATCTGCGGAAAATTGTCCGCATCTGCGAAGAATTTCGCACCTGCGATGTACTTCTTACACCTCCGAGTCCGCATCTGCGGCCCAAGAACCGCAGGTGCGGTTTCACCAGAACAGCTGTTTCTGCAACTTTTCTTAAGTCCAAAACCTCCCGAAACACATCCGAAACACACCCGTGCCCTCGGGGCTCCTAACCAAACACACGCACTAACTCAACAACATCATACAAACTTATCCGTGCGATCGAATCGCCAAAATAATCTCTCAAACAACGAATTAAACCTCAAAATCAAAGAATTTTTCTCAAACTTCATAAAGCTTCAAATTTTCCATTTTAAGTCCGAATCACGTCAAACGGATTTCGTTTTTCACCAAATTTCACAAAATCATCTTAAATCATATATAAGACCCGTACCGGGCGCCGGAACCGAAATACTGGCCCGATACCATCATGTTCTAATCAAATTTCATTTCAAAATCCTTTAAACAATTTTAGAAAATAATTTTCCTTAAAAATTCATTTCTCGGGCTTGGGACCTCGGAATTTGATTCTGGGCATATGCCCAAGTCCCTTATTTTCCTACGGACCCTCCGGGACCGTCAAATTACGGGTCCGGATCCGTTTACCAAAAATATTGACCGAAGTCAACTTAGATGCATTTTTAAGTCAAAATTTCAATATTTCACAGATTTTTCACATAACAGCTTTCCGGCTACACGCCCGGACTGCACACGCAAATCGAGGTGAAGATAAAAGAGGTTTTTAAGCCCTCGGAAACACAAAATTTAATTTAAGAGCAAGTGATGACCTTTTGGGTCATCACAGGGTTTTGGGTTGGGCCTATGTATTATTGGATTAAAATTGAGCTAAAAATTAAAATTCATAAACTATAGACCCAAATCCAATTCTTCTTGTACAATAGTATAAAGCACCTATAAAAAAGTAAAATTACTCCTAATTAATTAAAATAGACTATTAAAGATAAACCTAAAATGAAACTGTTTTTTGGTATTTTCCAAGATTATGTAAAAATAAAAACTCTAGTAAAATAGTATGACTACAAAACATTAACGAAACTATTTTTTTTTGTAATTTTCATTTTTTGTGATAAAATAAAGTAAAAGAGTCAAAACTAATTGAAATAGTGATATTAGGCCTAAACTATGTATTAAATGCTAAAATATATAAAATCTT
>NW_017671612.1:73121-93270 GCF_001879085.1 Nicotiana attenuata
ATATTAGGACCTAACTATGTATTAATGACTAAATATATAATCGTGGGGNGGGGGGGGGTCAAAAATTACATGTCTACAACACCGGATCTAAGGCTTTATCGCATAGTGGATTGCTCATCTCGACCCCAAATCATCAAATTTTCACCTTTCAAAAAACTTAAAATCGAGGTATTCCGGCTTATTTTTTGTTTTTGTTAAAACTCATGTATAAAAAATATCTATTAGTTATTTTTTACTATGATCTATGTTTTTTCGTGATTATTTTGCGACTTAATTATTTGTTATTTTTTTTCCGGTTTAGATTATTATTTTGCTAAAAAAATTAGTAAAAAATAGAGAAATTGATATTTTATGAATAATTAATGTTATTAGTTGTTATCAGAAAATATGTATTAGTTTTTTTTTAGTGTGGTATATGTATTTTCGTGATTGATTTATGATTAAATTAATTTATTATTTTTTATCCAGATTAGATTATTTATGTGCTAAAAGTTTAGTAAAATAGATAAATTGTTATTTTATGAATAATTAATGTTATTTAGATTTTATTGTTGTACATATATTAATATGTGACTTTATTGTTGTTTAGTTCCCTTTAGTGTTATGTTATGCCCGTAATTTTAATGTAGTGCCCATAATTGTAATGTAGTGTCCTTTAGTCTAGTACAATGTAGTGACCTTTAGCGTAGTATCTTTGTAGTTATTGAAATTAATCATTAATTATCTGTTAACCCCAAAAATATCTGAAAAAAGATGATAGTTCAAACACAAACTCTCTCAAATTCTAGTCAACAAACGTAAGAATATAACATTAAAAATAACAGTATTTGTCAAACTAGGTATTTTTATATGAATATTTATTAATTAAATCATGTATAGTCATGAAAATTATTTAATTCTATTATACCCAAAAATAGGCGAGTAAGAAACAAACATATAAAATAAGAAACAAACATAGAAAGTAGTAAACTAACATATATAATAATAAACAAATATATAAAATAATAAACTAACATATAAAATAATAAATTAACATATAAAATAATAAGCTAATATATAAAATAATAAACTAACATAAAAAATAATATTTAACATATAAAATAATAATATAGAAAGTGCATCAACCTAAGTAATAATTTAGTAAAAATATCGATTAAATATTAAAAAAAGATATTGCAATATATTTAAAGATGTTAAGCAATTAAAAAGAAAAATACTTTAATTAATATTGTTCAATTTACATACATCGTCATGGAGGCTCCCCCTGTGCATCCCGAACCCGCATCTCGAGAACTACTGTTTCTACAGGGCAACCATAGGTCTTCATACATCTGGGATGGGCAGTGTTTTTCCCACACATTTTGCCCAGACGTATAGACGATATATGGGAGTTCATTAGGGACCTGTCACGACCCAATTCCCACCCGGTCGTGATGGCGCCTCTCGTGAAGACAAGGCCAGCCAACATGAACAATCAACACTGCTTTTAACAATTTCTTAGCATAAACAGGTTTAAACCATAGATACTGATTAATCACAAGTACGGAAATAAACGTAACATAACGGGGAAAAACCATCCCAAACTCAGCCCGATGATCGGGGTGTCACAAGTCACGAGCTACTACAGAGTTGATGAAAATACTACAAGTCTGGAAACATAGTCTGAAGATAAAGAAAATATGCAGAACATAAGGAAGAAACGGGGCTGTGGACGTCGACAGCTACCTCGTCTCTCCTAGTCCGCCTGGTCTGGAAGGAAATCAGCGCTCAGGGACGAACTCAGCTGTGCCTGTCTCTGCACACATGGTGTAGGAAGTAATGTGAGTACTCCGACCCAGTGAGTAATAAAAATAAATAACGACTGAGAACATAAAATCCCACAAGGGCACAAGTAATGCTATCTCAAGCAGCAACATCAGATAAACGGTAGAAACCAGTGAAATATAGCAAGAAAAATCTTTTTTTAAAAACAATCGATAAAACAAGTATGCTCAAGTATGGTCAGCCATTGTTACCTGACCGGTCAGCCATTGTTACCTGACCAAACACGTATAACAGTGTCATTGTTACCACTGTTCAATATTTAATCACTCTAGATGGGTACCCGCACTCACTGTGGGTGTGCAGGCTCCGGAGGGGCTCCTACAGCCCAAGCGCTATCAACAAGGCCTGAAAGCCTGCTCACAATACACTCGAGGCCTGAAAGCCTCCTCACAATGCACTCGAGGCCTGAAAGCCTCCTCACGTCACTCAGCATATCCTCACATACGGCCCTCGACCTCAATCAGTCCAAAAATAATCAACAGCCCCTCGGGCAACAGTAAAGCAATAATACTCAGCTCAACAATAGTTCAATTATCAGTTTAAAACTCCAAGTTTGAGTGAATATGGCTGAGTTCAAGAAACAGTGGGAATCACATGGACTGAGTTCAAATAATATTTCAAACCGTGAGAAAAACAGTGATGATAGCTCATAAAGAGTTCAAACAGTCGGCAATAAGCCCCAAATATGGCAATAAGCCCAAATCATAGTGAAAACAACAAGTCATTGCTAATACTTGGTAAAATATCATCCGGACTGGACCAAGTCACAGTCCCCAATAGTAAATGACCCCGCGCTCGTCATGGAGCGCGTGTCTCATCTCAACATAGCACCAAGTTGTGCAAGTCCGGGGTTCTCAAACCCTCAGAACATCATTTAAAATCATTACTCACCTCTAGCCGGCCAAAAGTCTAGCTCGCTATGCCTTTTCCCCTCGAATCGACCTCCTCGCGCGTCGAATCTGATCAAAACCACAAGGAATACATCACAATAGGCAAATGGGTCATAACCCAATCGAAAAGATTCGAAAAATATCTAAAATCACGAAGTTGGCAAAACCCGAGCCCNTGCCCGAAGGTTTTCACCGATAAGACTCTCTCATTTTATTTATCTCAATTTGCATTGTGTTAGATTCCAACAATGACGTTCTTCACTTCCATGCCTTTGCCAATTGATCGGAAGGACTTGGACAGGGCTTTTAGGGTAAACAGAATTTTGGGCGGAACTACAACTTTGGAACCATTTCGGCGGATTCATGGCCGAACCATTATATCATCTGCCCTAGTTTCAACTTTTGGGGAAATTGGGATTTTTGTTTTGGTGTGACTGAACCCCAGAGAGAGGCTGCCTACGTACCCCTTCGGGATCAAGTCAAACGTAGTTCAAGAAATACATTTTTGTTTTTGTTTTTGTTTTGTTTTTCTTTTCTTTTCTTTTTCCTTTCATCATATTTTCTTTTTTTTTTTGGAAATACTTCCGGGTTCCAAAGAGGGTAGCCAAAGAAGCGTGACCGGCTCAAAGGGTTTACGAAAGAGTAATAGTGTTTGGGGTAGTGGAAAAGAAAGCCTTCGTCATCTCAATTACGCAAAAGCCATCACCACAGGAGGTCTAGACATGGTACCTTTTCACTGCATCTGCATTGACTGCTGTCTCAGGATCATTCCCTTCGATGTCTCCCAGATACAGTGCTCCTCTTGGCAATATCTTTCGAATTATGTATGGACCTTTCCAATTAGGGGCAAACTTCCCTTTTGCTTCCTGGTGATGAGGGAGAATGCGTCTGAGTACCAGCTGTCCCACTTCAAAATTCCTGGGACGCACTTTCTTATTATAGGCGCGGGCCATTCTTTGTTGGTACAACTGCCCGTGACAAACTGCGGCCATCTGTTTTTCATCAATTAATGACAATTGCTCTAGTCGGGTTTTAACCCATTCACTGTCCTTAATCTCCGCCTCAACGATTATCCGGAGTGAAGGAATTTCTACTTCTGCAGGTATGACTGCTTCAGTACCGTAAACCAACAAGTACGGTGTCGCTCCAATTGATGTACATACTGTGGTACGATACCCGAGTAATGCGAAAGGTAGCTTTTCATGCCATTGCCTGGAGCTTTGAATCATCTTTCTCAAAATCTTCTTGATGTTCTTATTTGCTGCTTCGACAGCACCGTTGGCTTTTGGCCGATAAGGAGTAGAGTTTCTGTGCGTTATCTTGAACTGTTCACATACCTCTCCCATCAAACGACTGTTCAAGTTTGCAGCATTGTCAGTAATGATAGTTGCAGGAATGCCAAAGCGGCAAATGAGATTGGAGTGCACAAAGTCTACCATAGCTTTCTTGGTGACCGACTTGAGAGTGATGGCCTCAACCCATTTTGTGAAATAGTCAATTGCCACCAATATGAATCTATGCCCATTCGAAGCTTTCGGCTCAATTGGCCCAATGACATCCATGCCCCAAGCAACAAATGGCCAAGGTGCTGACATCGGATGGAGTTCTGTCGGAGGTGCACGAATCAAGTCACCGTGCACCTGACATTGATGGCATTTTTGAACAAAGCTGAAACAGTCCTTTTCCATGGTTATCCAGTAATACCCGGCTCGCAAAATTTTCTTTGCCAGCACATAACCATTCATATGAGGTCCACATACTCCTGAGTGCACTTCGTGCATAATTCTTCCAGCTTCCTCGGCGTCAACACATCTTAGCAGGTTGAGGTCCGGGGTCCTTTTATACAAAACATCACCACTTAAGAAGAAACCGCTCGCATGCCGTCTAATGGTTCTTTTCTGATCTCCGGTGGCTTGCTCAGGGTATTCTTGTGTTTTCAGAAACCTCTTGATATCATGATACCAGGGCTGATTGCTGGGTCCCGCTTCAACCGTATTACAATATCCGTGCTTTTCTTTGATTTGAATCTCTAGAGGGTCAATATGGGCATTGCCTGGGTAAGGCAGCATTGAAGCTAGAGTGGCGAGTGCATCGGCTAGTTCATTATGACACCGAGGGATATACCTGAATTCTATCGACTTGAAGCGTTTGGTGAGATCTTCCACATGCTGTCGATAGGGAATGAGCTTAATATCTCGAGTCTCCCACTCCCCTTGAGCTTGCCGGATAATCAAGTCAGAGTCCCACATGATTAATAAATCTTCAACATCTTGGTCAATTGCCATATTCATGCCCATGATACAGGCTTCGTACTCAGCCGTATTGTTTGTGCAGAAAAATCGGAGCCTAGCTGTAGCTGGGTAGTGCTGACCATTGGGTGATATCAAGACTGCCCCAATGCCTACACCTCTTGCATTTACTGCTCCATCAAAGAACATCTTCCAAGCACGAGTGTCCTCAGAGATGGCTTCCACTGAGTTTACCTCCTCATCCGGGAAATAAGTGCTTAACGGTTGGTATTCCTCATCAACCGGGTTTTCAGCCAAATGATCTGCCAACGCCTGGGCCTTTATTGCCGTGCGAGTAACATAGACTATGTCAAACTGAGTGAGCAAGATTTGCCATTTTGCCAGCCTCCCAGTGGGCATCAGTTTCTGGAATATGTATTTCAAAGGATCCAACCTGGTTATTAGATAGGTGGTATGGGCTTGAAGGTAATGTCTCAGCTTTTGAGCGACCCACGTCAGAGCGCAGCATGTTCTCTCCAACAAAGTTTTATTTGGCCTCCTAGCTGGTGAACTTCTTGCTCAGATAGTAAATTGCCTGCTCTTTTCTTCCGGTTATATCATGCTGCCAGAGAACACAGCCAAAAGAATTTTCCAACACTGTCAGATACAAAAAGAGAGGTCGCCCATGCTCCGGTGGGACCAATACTGGAGGATTTGACAAATATTCCTTGATTTTGTCGAAGGCTTCTTGACATTCGGATGTCCATTTGATTGCCGCATCTTTCTTCAACAGTTTGAATATGGGCTCACAGGTGGTAGTCAGTTGGGCGATGAACCGACTGATATAGTTTAACCTGCCCAATAAGCTCATCACATCTTTCTTAGTTCTTGGAGGAGGTAAATCTCGAATGGCCTTTATCTTTGTTAGATCTAACTCAATACCTCTCCTGCTGACTATGAAACCCAGGAGCTTGCCTGATGAGACTCCGAAAGCACATTTAGCTGGATTCAACTTCAGATCATACTTGCGCAACCGTTCGAAGAACTTTCTCAAATCTCGAACGTGATCACTCTGAGTTCGTGACTTGATGATTACATCATCCACATACACCTCTATTTCTTGATGCATCATATCGTGGAAGATGGTGGTCATGGCTCTTATATAAGTTGCCCCAGCATTCTTTAGCCCGAATGGCATGACCCGATAACAGTAGGTACCCCAGGGTGTAGTGAAAGCTGTCTTCTCGGCATCTTCTTCATCCATCAACACTTTGTGATATCCTGCGTAACAATCCACGAAAGACTGTATTTCATGTTTGGCGCAGTTATCAACAAGGATGTTAATGTTAGGTAACGGGAAGTTATCTTTGGGACTTGCCCTGTTCAGATCTCGGTAATCCACACACACCCGGGTTTTCCCGTCTTTCTTTGGCACTGGAACCACGTTGGCTAACCATGTGGTATATCGGACCACTCGGATTACCCCCGCCTTCAACTGTTTTGTGAGTTCTTCTTTGATCTTATCACTGATATCAGTTTTAAACTTCCTTTGCTTTTGCTGCACTGGTGGACAATCGGGGTAAATTGGCAATTTGTGCACCACTAGATCCACACTCAGTCCTGGCATGTCGTCATACGACCAAGCAAACACATCTTTAAATTCGAACAGGAGTTGGATTATTGCATCTCGAGTTTGCTCATCTGTGTGAATGCTTATTTTGGTTTCCCTTATTTCTTCGGCAGTTCCCAAATTAACCGGTTCAGTGTCATTCAGGTTTGGCTTAGGTTTGTTCTCAAATTGTTCCAATTCTCGATTTATTTCCCTAAAAGCCTCTTCTTCATCATATTCCGGTTCTTGATTCATTATTTCACAATTAGACAGCGTGTTTGAGTCCGGGCATGAAGTCCGCAAGCATGTCATGTTATTTAAAGCCGCATTATTAGGACCAAAAAGAGAAGATGAAAAGGAAAAAACAACAAAACTAGAAAAAATAAAAAGAAGAATGGACGATGAAATATTGATTTCATTTCTTGGAATTGGAAAGATAACAGGGTTTACATTCAGGAATTTAAAGACAAAAAACTAAAAGAAACACCCGAGCTACACCCTGAAATAACTCGGGATGCAGAAAAGGTGGCAGGGCTAGTCTACCGGGACTCCCGCCTAATCGGGAATGGCGTAGCCTTCCAGTTTTGGAGTTTAGCATCTGGTCCCATATAGAGCATCTCAGCGGTGCTAGTCCCTTCCCCTGGCTGAACCATGTTGGTTTCATAAAGCATTTGTCTCATAGCTCCACATATATCTTCGATTTCCTCAGCTGTGAACAACTCATCGTCCCTTTCCTTGCCATACTTGGTCTTGACAAAAGTATCATAGAGATATGGCAATGGTTGTGGCAGAACCCATCCTTCTTTCTTTCTTTCCTCGGCCCATTTCTCATCATCCGGGGTAGGGTGGAAGCCTATTCCGAAGAACTTTTCTGCTGTGGGTAGAGTTACCGGCTCAGATATTCCTTGTAAAGCTTTTCCCAACCCTTTTCCTGGCTTGAAACCGTGTCTAATCATTTCTCTGGCCACCATGATTGAAGCATTAGACAGGAAAGGCTGAGGACAAGGATTTCCCTCCTCGTGCTGATCTGCTACCACAATTTCAAAGGCTTGATAAACAATATGCTCACTTCCTTCTCTTGCCTCCAAACATGGAATAGATGGGTCACGATAAATGGACTGCTCGTCTTCTCCGTGGACCACGATTTCCTGGTCTTCATACTCGAATTTTACCATTTGGTGGAGAGTAGAGGGCACAGCTCCTGCAGCATGGATCCAGGGCCTCCCCAGAAGGAAGTTATAAGATGTATCCATGTCCAACACCTGGAAGGTCACCTCGAACTCTACCAGGCCTATGGTCAATATCAAGTCAATTTCACCGATGGTATCCCTCTTAATACCGTCAAACGCTCTCACACAAACATTATTCGGACGAATCTTTCCTGTCCCGATTTCCATCCTTTGCAATGTGGAGAGTGGGCAGATGTCAACTCCCGATCCTCCATCCACCATGACTCGCTTGACATAATAACCTTCACACTTGACGGTCAGATGTAAGGCTTTGTTATGAGCTGCGCCTTCCGGAGGCAAGTCATTTTTACTAAAAGAGAGTTGATTGATGGCGAAGAACCTTTCTGCCATCCTTTCGAGCTGCTCGACTGAAGTTTCAATTGGCACATATGCCTCATTCAAAGTTTTCATCAAGATCTTCTGATGTTCGGAGGATTTTGTCACCAATGATAGCAGGGATACCTGTTCCGGGTACTTCCTTAACTGATCCACTGTTTCATAATCAGGCATCTTCATTTTCTGGAAGAAGGCTTCTGCTTCCTCAGCACTCACTGGCCTCTTGGACGGAAAGCGCTTTCGAGCGGCATTGTTTACTTCCTGTACATTTGAATATTTCTCAACAGAGGTTTTCCCTGGAAGTTCCCCCGAAATTTCTTTGCCCTTGTATGTAACCACTGTTTGCTGATAGTTCCATGGCACTGCAGAGGGGTCTGTCATTGGCTTCTATGGTACGCGTCCAATAACCACTGGCTCATTCAGCCGAGATGGCTTAATTGTCCCCCGGACCACATAAGCTCCTTTCGGTACGTATATTGGTGTTTCCCCTTTTACTTCAGCTTTCCTTGGAACACTGACAACCAATGGTTTTTCTTGGCGTCCTCGCGGAACATAGAGAATTCCGTTCTTAGGAGAGTCCGTTTCTACTTTTGTCTCAGGTTTCTTCTCAGGCTCAGTTTTGACAGTTTTATTCTTCTTCTCCCCTTTTCCTTGCTTTGGGGGTACCTTGGGCTTCTTTTCTGCATCGGAAATAGCAATTATGGCTTTCAAAGCCGGATCAAACTCCCTGTCTTCACAAATCATACCGATTACCGGCCCGTTGTTGTGAGCGGGCAACGGGTTATTAGTCACATTCGGGGCTTCTTCATCCCTCAACACTATTTTCCCTTGTTCAATCAAATCTTCCACAGCTTTCTTCAATGTCCAGCAGTTATCAGTACTATGCCCTTCAGCTCCTGAATGGTAGGCACAATGGACCCCTCGTTGATAAGCTGGAGATTCTGGGTTCTGCCTGTTTTGGGGAATAGGCTGCAGCAAATTCATCTGGACGAGTTTCAGGAACAAACTGGAGTAAGGTTCACCAATTGGCGTAAAATTTGGTCGTCTGGGTGGTTCTCGAGGGCGGAAGTTATTTTGCGGTGGTCGGGGATTATATTGGTTCTGGTAAGGAGGCTGATTCCTTTGGAATGGAGGTGGATTTCAATTAGCTTGTGGTTGTGGTCGGCCGAAGGGTTGTGCATTCATGACCGCATAAGGTGTAGGAGCATAGGCCATACCAGTATGAGGATAGTAGTGTCGAGGGGTTCTTTCAGAGAATACCGGTCTAGGAGCCCGGTACCTTCTTCCTCCCGATGCTGCCATCACTGTTTCTTCTTTCTTTTTGCCTTTGGCCATTCCTCCAGACCCGCCTTGGATGGCTTGGGAGATGGCTCTTATGGCTGACTGGCTCAAAATTCTACCCGTTTTTAGCCCATTCTCTACCATCTCTCCGATTTTTATTGCCTCTGCGAAGGTTTGCCCATGGCGGACATCATATTCTGAAAATAGTCTGCTTCCTGGGCTTGGAGGAAAACAGTGACCATCTCTACCTCATCCATCGGAGGCTTCACTCTTGACGCCTGTTCACGCCACTTAATTGCATATTCACGGAAGCTTTCTGAAGGCTTTTTCTTAAGATTCGCCAAGGAGTTCCTGTCTGGCGCGATGTCTATGTTGTACTGAAATTGTCGAACAAAGTCTCGAGCTAGATCATCCCAAATATGCCAACGCGAGACATCTTGATCCATGTACCATTCTGAAGCGATACCAACTAAGCTTTCTCCAAATTGTCGAACAACTCTTCTTTGCCACCGGCTCCCCGTAACTGATTGCAATACTTCTTCAGGTGAGCAATGGGGTCACCGTGTCCGTCATACTTCTCAAATTTTGGTGTTTTGAACCCTGACGGCAAGTGTACATGAGGGAACATACATAGGTATGTGTAGGAGACACTCTTTTGCCCGCTCAATCCTTACATGTTTTTCAAACTCTGCTCGAGGCTTCTCATTCTCTTCGCCATCTCATCATGTTCTGGGTCTTTGGGGATTTTGTCCTGCCCTGGTGTGAGCTCATATGGTGGCGGCTGAGTAGTTATATGTGGGATATTGAGGAGGATCCACCGGAAAAACAGGGTTTTGGAAGGTGAATGCTGAGGGATCAAAGGCAGGCCTTGGCAGTGAAGGTTGTGTTGTAGCAGGACATGGTGGAGCAGTGAAGATGTTAGGAGATGCTCCTGCTGGGAACACCTGGGGGCAGACCTCAGAAGGTGTTCCGACGAAATGAGCAGTCATGGTAGGTTGTCCAAAAGGGGTATGAGGATGACTGATAGGGACAGTAGTAGCACCTCCAGCTCTAGGGAATAACTCTGGGAATCCGGGAATGTTGCTTGGAGGTTCCTTTCCATTGTTCCAAGCATCCCACATTTCCATCAATCGCAGGCGCAAGATCCGATTTTCTTCGGCTGTAAAAGATTCATAGGCCGGGACCCCCGAAATGGGGCTGTCTTCAGAGATGGGGACTGCGGGCAAAGTCATTTCTGTAGACATTTCCGCACTTCCTCTCGATCTGGTAAAGTTTGATGCGATGCCAGCTTACCACAACCAACCACCGTTTCTAAAGGCTAAGCTGGAAATTGACAGCAACACACGGTTAGTTTGAGACAAGTAACAGATAGGTAATCGCACATTGGGGTGTGATGCACCTATACAGTTAAACGGATGTCTACATGTTTGCACTGGTTGCATGCATCATCCCGGCTTTTCTTTTTCTATTTTCTCTTCTTTTGATTTCTATTCTTTGTTTTTCTTGTTTTTCTTTCTCTTTCTATTTTTCTCTCAATTTTCTTTTCCCTCTTTTTCATTTTCTGCTTTTCCCTTTTCTTTTTCTCTTTTTGCATTTCTTTTCCTCTCTTCTTTTTCCTTTATTTCCTCCCCTGTGTTTTCTCTTTTTTTTTTTAGGGCTACGGTCGAATCCTATGGAGATTGCCTACGTATCATGACCCCGCAAGAATCAGACCAAGCGTATTTCTTGCAAAATAAAATGTAAAAAAAGGAACAAAAATGTTTTTTTTTTTGGATTTTCAATTTTATTGATAGGAAAATACTTTGATTACAAAGACTCGAAACTTACGAATTAAACAACATAGCAGACTCTGATAAAAGAAAAACTACAGACTTCAACGTCAACTATTCTATTTCAAAGAAAATACAGACTCAACAACTGACTGACTCTTAGCGGAAAGAAAATACAGACTCAGACACTGACAGACTCTTAGCGAAAAGAAAATACAGACCCAAACACTGACATACTATATAAGGAAATATGACAATCATGAATACATTAAAGCTCCTGGTGCCCGCGGGACATCATTCGGTCTTGCCGCGGGCCTATATGCAAGTCCCTTGAAGTCTGTCCAGGTCACTCATTATCTGCTTCACAAATATCATCACTGATGCGAAGAAGGTGGTACGGGTCATGTTCTCGCACATTTGGCATTTCCTAGTAATAGAATGAGCAACGGTTAAGATTCTTTCTCTGATTCTGCCTTTTTCTTGAAGCAACCGCCCTATCTGTTGGGTCCTAGCCTCCAAAGTTTGCTCAGCTGCTTGGCTTTGTTCCCTGAGTTGTTGCAAGTCCATTTCTAATTGTGCCAATGCCATGTAACAATGCTCTCTTTCAACTTTGAATTCTTTTGCCTGTTTAATCATTCTGTTTTCTGTGGCAATGACCTTTTTCTTTAATCCTGTGACCTCATTGTCATATTCTTCTTTCAACTGTTTAACCATGCGGGCCCGTTCTTCCGCATTTTTAGCCAATTGTTTCCGAACCCCAGCTAATTCCTTTTCCGCTTTGTAGAGGTCAAAACTGTAGTCATTCACTTTTTGCCTTAGATTTTCTATAAGCTTTACATCTTTGGCACTCCTGACGGGATCTTCGGCCGCTAGCTTCATCTTTTGGATTTGGGCTCGTAAAGCTTCATTCTCTTTGGCCAATTTCTTCCTCTCACCCTCATCAGCTGCGGCTTGCACGCTGTTTTCAAACTGGAGGTTTTGGACTTGTTTTTCCAGTACTCCTATGCGGGCCCTGTATTCCCTTTCTTTTGCCAACCAACCCCACTGATCATGTGATGATTCGACAAAGTCCTGGAGGTGTGGTCGTTTAGCTGGCCTCCCGTACTCATGTTCTCTCCTGTACCAAGCAAGATATCCTGGCGATACTTCACCTTTGGCTCGATCCTGTACGCAAGTATTTGCCTTTAAATATTGACATTCATTCCAAATATGGCGGACTCGTGCTTCAGGAAACTGTCCATCAGGGCTAATCTCAATTACCTGAGCACTAAGATCCTCATCTTGTGGCACTATTTGGCATCTCCCAAGTTGTCTCAAAACCCGATATGGAGCGTAAGGCTGGATGCTTCTAAGTCCCATCAAGAGAAACTGTGACCTAGCCGCTGACATATACATGATTTCATCAACGGGTAACCATCCAAGCGTCCACTGTATCTGACTGGCGGTGAGAGTCCAAAAGTATGATGTCCTGGCGGTTACTCCTTCAGGTAAGCTGACCCCGTTAATCCTTGTGTAGAACTCCCCGATGCAGGTTTTCTCAGATGAACCATAACTGAGGAATTGAGGACGATGCACAAGTGTTCGGTCATCCACATTTGCAACAAGAGATTGCACCCCTCAAAGAAGTTCCCTCCGGCTTTGCAAGCTGTGAGAGCTCGGAAGATTTCAGCTATTATCATGGGTGCAAGAGTGCTTTTGGCTTGAGTCATTAAAGTATTGATGACCCCGGTTATTTTATGTCAATGTTTCCATCTTTCCTCGGAAATACCAAGAGTCCCAGAAAAACCACCATAAAAGCAAAACGCCTATGTTCTTCCCATTTTTGGCGGTTTCCTTTACTACATATCTTGTTTTCCGGGTTGTTGAACCCTCCTATGTGGCCATATTTGTGGTATATGAATTGGGGAGTACAAAAACCCTTTGCCAAGTCTGGATTGTGGACCGTTCTGATTATCTTCAGTGAGTCTAAGAACCTGTGCACAGCTACAATTCTTGGGGCAACCAAGTATTTTTGTCTTAAAGGCACCTCATTATTTCCAATGTACCCGGCTATCTCCTCCAAGGTCGGGGTTAGTTCAAAGTCTGAGAAATGGAAGAGTTATGTGCTGGGTCCCAACATGTGACTAACGCTCTGATGATGTCTCCCCGAGGCACAATCTCTAACAAACCAGTAAGCCCTTTCAAATACTTTTTGACCTTGTCCTGTCCTTCTTTACCCAGATCGTTCCACCATAGACGCAACTCCAGAGGGATTTTAGTCATGATTGAGAAAGGTTCATTTTGAATCGTGCTCATCCTGCACATTTATTAAGGTGATTTAAACACTTATTTTGACCTAAAGGAAAAAATGGCTATTTTTGCAAACTTTTCTTTATCTAGAAAAACAAGGACTAGGTTTTGCAGATACGGCCTTTCAGCACTTCTGAGAGGAAGATTTTAAGGCTGTGTCCGCAAACCCCTTTTTTTTTTAAAATGACTCAAGGTGGCCGTTCTTGCAAAAATAGCCTTCCGGCGCCCTTTTGGGGACATTAGGCTTATTTTAAACAAGAATGGCATCACCCGACTTATTCATGACGAAATCAAAATTTCTGGCATTTTTTGGCTATTTTTGTAAAAGGGTGGTTGGACCCGATGAGGGTTGCCTACGTATCTCACATCCGATGAGAATCAAACCAGCGTAGTTCGGGCAGGTTTGCCAAAATCAAAACTATTTTGAACAACAAATTTCTTTCTATGTTTTTTCTTGCAAATATTTCTTCTCTTTTCCATTTTTCATTTTTCAAAAATCCGGCAGCATTTCGGTACTATTTGGGCATTGGTTTTTCTCAAAAGGTCACCCTCACTTAGTCCTAACACTGATTATTTTCTCAATTTTCACTCATTTAGACTAGCCGGTCAACATGCAAAGCCGAGCAAATAAATGCGCAAGTAGCACGAAAGATGCATCAGGATGGTCAATTCATTTCAGGTCACCTGTCCTAGACGGACCCAACCCCTGTGTTGAGTCCCCTAAGTCAAATGCACATGATGCAAACAAACGTTCCTACTAGGGATCCGGCATGAGGTCGAGTTATTCTAGGTTCAAAATCTGGGTATATGTTCTAGACTGTGTACCCGAGCGGACAACTCGAGTCGAGGAGGGGGCTACGTACCGGGGACCCGCAAGATCGTCCGGCTTAGTAACTTGTCCGAGCCTCTTTCTTATTTCGGGGTATAACACTAACAGAATAGGGAGTCTCAACCAGTAAGCACATCCCCGGAGGTGAGAAGAGAAGGGTTTCGGCACAGTTTATATGCAATTCAGATAATATCAAAACGGTAAAGCATTTAGCACATATAGCATGGAACATGTAGAAAAATCAGATAAAGCCAAATATAACAATTGTACTAAGCTCGAATTCTTGAACCCTGAATCGACATTCTGGGTTCGTTTCCCCAGCAGAGTCGCCAGAGCTGTCACACCTCCTTTTTTACACACCTACCCCGAAGGATAATGTATAAGGGAGTTTTTTCATTTAAAGTGACATTATTCGAAATGGGATTATTTATTTATTTTTAGAATCGCCACTTGGGATAGGACGGGATTTTGGTGTCCCAAGTCACCGATTTAATTTAAATCCCAAATCAAGGAAAATTTCGACTTCCCAATTGGAGTCTGCGAACCAGAAATTCTGAATAAGGAATTCTGTTGACCCGAGGGAAGGTGTTAGGCACCCCCGGATCCCGTGGTTCTAGCACGGTCACTTAAATTATTATAATTGGCTAAAAATCTGATTTTAATACATGTTTTAACTTATGTGCCTTTTATTAGTAAACCGCTTTTATTTTTATTTTTAATAAGAATTGCAACGTCATGAAAATGCGTCTCGAACCACGTCGCACCAGTGCACCCGTGATTGTCAACACATTTCAACTTCGTTGGGATTTATATTTGGGTCACATAAATGCACACCCGTATTTAAGAAGGTAAAATTATTAAAAGCGCGCCTAAAAGTGGCTAGCGTCTTATTAACTTTGCGGGAAGCCATGAAAAATTCGCTAAATGGCATGCCCCGAATTTCTAAAATATTTTTACTAAAATATTTAATGAGGGCCCCGCAATTTGTATATTTCTGTTTTGCGAGGCTCGTCTCACTGTTATTTAAAGGCCAATCCTAAAGTGACCTATGATTTTCTATTTAGTCTGTTTCAAAAGGGACCTAATTAATTAGTTAAGGGATCCGGGTCCTTAAACTCAAGTCCACATTTGAACAAGAGGATAACCTCCTAGTTCAAACGTGCTACTTAGCCTGGAAGGCCCAAAGACTAATATTATCTATTATAGCCCGCCTCCATTCTAATTAGTGGGCTTAAATGACTAACACTAAATATAAAAAAAAGTTAGGGGGGCTTACATGGGAAAGGATCAATTGTTTTATTCAAGGGGCTAGGCCCAGCATGAATGAGTCAGCAAACCAACGGCCTGGATCCCATTTGAAAGGGACCGTCAGGCTTGAGCTCAAGATTAGGCCCAGACTCAGGCCAAGACACTGGTTATAATTGGGCCAGCGCTAGGCCCTGTGTTTGTGTTCCGACGGATCCACACTTAAAACAGGCTAAGACTAAAACAAATTAAAACTAGCACTCAAACATATGATTAAAAAAAACTGAATAATGATACAAATTGACTAACTAAAATCAAACTCATTTTTAAACACGCATAGGTCCAAGAGTGAGCCCAAATCAATATTGACTTTAAATTGGACCTCACAACACTGATCAATTTTGCAACAAATGAACAGTTTAATTTCGCTAACATCAGACACTTGCTCATCTTAAAATTTCAAGTTTCATATTCATATTCAGATCATGTTTAAGCTAACGAGTTACCACTCTTACTTCTGAAATTTAACAACAAACTAAAGTGATTAACATTTCTAAACCAAAGGAGACACCTGTTCTAACATTAATGCGAGCATACAAACTGATTCTGGGCTTAGTTTCAGGCTAACATTTTTGTTCCAAATTTAACATCTAAAGTAATTGATGACAAAAATCAAAATTAAACTATGCTAAAGCTAATAATACCAAACAGAATGTCATATGATCCTGAAACAGTCCAACAGTCCAATTATTACAACTGAGATTCATGTGACGTCCAACTACTAAACAAAGCTGAAATTAAACTACAATTACATAATAATGAAAATAGAGGCAGATTCAAGTGCGCAATGCTTCTTCATTTGACTTCACAATCATTTCATGTACATTGAATGAAACTCTACATCATTAGAGCGAGTAGTGTACCTGGAAAATAACAGATGAGAAAGGAGAAGGAGATATCAGCTAGCAGTAGTGGCAGTAATCAGCAAGTTCAAGCAGCGATTCACAGCAAATTGAGCCAAAATTTGACTCAAATAATCCCGGATTCAGCTCAAAATTAGTGCAGAAACTTCAACAATCTTAAATGCTGCAACAGGGAACACTGACAACCAGAATTCAACTTTGAAACTGGGAATTTGTGCAGAACTTTTCACTAGAACAGTGATTTCAGCTTTTGTGCTTCTTTTTTTTTTGGTTTTTTCTACTGTATTTTTGTATGTTTTTTTTTTGGATTTTTATCAGGAACTAAGAGCTAAAAGAAAACCTGAACTATTAGGTACGCAGATTTTTTCAAAACTTCCAAAAAACTTGTTCAACAAGGCAATAAGCATGCCTTTTATAGGCAAAGCCTAGGGCTGCCTTCAGATTGCTATTTACACCTTTAGTCCCTTATTCATTTTAGTTTTTAGTCCCTTCTTTTTAAACTTGTTACCCAAGTAACAACACCTATTTTATTGAAGACTATACTAAAGTCTATTCTAGAAAGTCCTATACCCATTACAATTCCTATATTACCCCTTCTCTGCTTTAAAATTACTATTTCTAATAAAACTACCCTTTTCTATGCCTAAATTAACCTTCTACTAGTCTGAAAATTACATACTGGTGGCTAACTGACCCTAACTCGAATTAACCTGCAGTTAATTAACAAAAGATCACTCAGCTATATCCAATCCTTAAAATCTAGTCGAATTGCAAATGAGAACTGAAACTCAATTAAACTAAACTTGAACTAACAGAATCACGAATTCAAATAATTTCAAGGCGGGCTGGAAACATTAACAAGAAGAAACTATATTGAATCCTGGAATTTTAAGAAGAAAAGACCTCGACTCAGAATTTGCTAACACTAACAAGATATTATAATTGGCTAAAAATCTGATTTTAATACATGTTTTTAACTTATGTGCCTTTTATTAGTAAACCGCTTTTATTTTTATTTTTAATAAGAATTGCAACGTCATGAAAATGCGTCTCGAACCACGTCGCACCAGTGCACCCGTGATTGTCAACACATTTCAACTTCGTTGGGATTTATATTTGGGTCACATAAATGCACACCCGTATTTAAGAAGGTAAAATTATTAAAAGCGTGCCTAAAGTGGCTAGCGCCTTAGTAACTTTGCGGAAGCCATGAAAAATTCGCTAAATGGCATGCTCCGAATTCTAAAATATTTTTACTAAAATATTTAATGAGGGCCCCGCAATTTGTATATTTCTGTTTTGCGAGGCTCGTCTCACTGTTATTAAAGGCCAATCCTAAATGACCTATGATTTTCTATTAGTCTGTTTCAAAAGGGACTAATTAATTAGTTAAGGGATCCGGGTCCTTAAACTCAAGTCCACATTTGAACAAGAGGATAACCTCCTAGTTCAAACGTGCTACTTAGCCTGGAAGGCCCAAAAGACTAATATTATCTATTATAGCCCGCCTCCATTCTAATTTGTGGGCTTAAATGACTAACACTAAATATAAAAAAAAGTTAGGGGGGCTTACATGGGAAAGGATCAATTGTTTTATTCAAGGGGCTAGGCCCAAGATAATGATGTCAGCAAACCAACGGCCTGGATCCCATTTGAAAGGGACCGTCAGGCTTGAGCTCAAGATTAGGCCCAGACTCAGGCCAAGACACTGGTTATAATTGGGCCAGCGCTAGGCCCTGTGTTTGTGTTCCGACGGATCCACACTTAAAACAGGCTAAGACTAAAACAAATTAAAACTAGCACTCAAACATATGATTAAAAAAAACTGAATAATGATACAAATTGACTAACTAAAATCAAACTCATTTTTAAACACGCATAGGTCCAAGAGTGAGCCCAAATCAATATTGACTTTAAATTGGACCTCACAACACTGATCAATTTTGCAACAAATGAACAGTTTAATTTCGCTAACATCAGACACTTGCTCATCTTAAAATTTCAAGTTTCATATTCATATTCAGATCATGTTTAAGCTAACGAGTTACCACTCTCACTTCTGAAATTTAACAACAAACTAAAGTGATTAACATTTTCAAACCAAAGGAGACGCATGTTCTAACATTAATGCGAGCATACAAGCTGATTCTGGGCTTAGTTTCAGGCTAACATTTTTGTTCCAAATTTAACATCTAAACTAAAAGATGACAAAATCAAAATTAAATTATGCTAAAGCTAATAATACCAAACAGAATGTTCATATGATCCTGAAACAGTCCAACAGTCCAATTATTACAATTGAGATTCCGGTGACGTCCAACTACTAAACAAAGCTGAAATTAAACTACAGCTACATAATAATGAAAATAGAGGCAGATTCAAGTGCGCAATGCTTCTTCATTTGACTTCACAATCATTTCATGTACATTGAATGAAACTCTACATCATTAGAGCGGGTAGTGTACCTGGAAAATAACAGATAAGAAGGGAGAAGGAGATATCAACTAGCAGTAGTGGCAGGTGTTTCAGCAACAAAGTCAGCTAATTAAACACAACTTCAGCCCGGGAACAAGCAAGGAATGATCAACTTGGAAACAATTTTGAAACAGCAACAGCATTCAAATACACCCAGTGATCAAAATCGAACCAGAGATGAATCAATCCCCAAAAAAATACTTGAACACCAACTGATCTAACTCATTTTAAACCTTCAGTTGCTCAGGAAATATTTCGGAATGAATATAGCAAGAATTTCTAAGGATTTTTCTCAATAGAACATTGAATTTTGAAGTTTCAGCCGCCTATATTTCTCTACCTTTTAGCTCTTCCCCCAAAAATCTGAATTGTGCCCCAAGTAACAATGTCTTTATAGGCAAGTTACTAGGGCAGCTTAAAGGTTCATTTTGTTTTTTTAGTCCTCTCGTATTTCCTTTTTGCTACTTAGCCCTTCATTTTTTTGACTTGTCACTCAAGTTATTAGGTTTCTTGAAATTCTACTTTTAACCCTAATCTAGAAGGCTCTAGGTGTTTCTAACTAACAGATTCTTTAGGTAAAACGCCTAAACTACCCTTAATTTGGATTCTAAATTACCACCATAGCCAAACCAAATCCCAGCCCTTTACACTTGGTCAAATGACCATGGTTAAACAACCAAAAGGCTGGGAACCTTCAGCTATAACCAAACAACTGAATCAATAATTGCAACCAAAGAATAACTAATCAAAACAAAAATTAATAACTAAAATCAAATACTAACTAAACAGGTTTGACCAAAGAAATTAAAGCCTATGTTAACACTAAATTGAAACGCACATTCAAACAGAAATTAAACTAATATCAAAATTACTAAACAAGAATCAAACAAAATTAAATAAATGAAAGCATTACCAAAACAGAATCAGTCATGAACAACAACGAGATTTGGACTAAAAGAAAATCGAAAATTCATGATAAAAAATCAAACTAAGAAGAAAACCTACTTAGTCATGAATTAAAAACTAACCCTAATAAAATTAATGGCGAACATACTGAAATTGAATGTCCTAATTACCAAAATAAACTAAGAGAACAAAATCATGATCAAAGAACACGGGAAAGGGAATAAACAAACAAAAATAAAAATACCTCGAACTCGAATCCGGTGGCCCTTCTTGACAAAATTCTTTGGCATTTTGGGTTACAACTGTCCTTATTCAA